>NC_081180.1:241993960-242176543 GCF_029867415.1 Vicia villosa | reverse complement strand
CCAAGTATTGAAATTGACAAAAGGGTTCACTTCTCGGAGAAAAGTTGGAAGCCATGAAAAAGTTGTGACTCTGCCGATTTAGATATTGTTGGTTTGTGCCTAATGTCAAGAAAATTTGCAAGGGTCATTTACTCTCACTCTGAAGGGTTTGGATATTGAAGCCAAAGTGATAATCATCTCTTGTACATGTGTGGAAGTTGCTTGGGGCTCCCGATTGAGGGATAAGCAAGACGTACTCTTATCTTGAGCATTGCATCACTCGCATTGCTCGAGTCCCTAAAGAAAGGCAAAAATTTACAACTCTTGGGTGACTTCGTTGGAGTTTTCTTTTGAAGTAATCTGAAGTGTTTTGGAAGGAACACATGATAATGCTAAGTGACTACCATGCTGGAGCACCAAGCCATTCAACTGAGGATTGTGTGTCGTTCACTCCAAGAGGTTCATGCATAAATTGAAGTCCCTATGAGGTCTCAAAACTACAAGAAGTATTCAAGAGCAATAAGTCCAGACGGAGTCATGTCTCCTCAACAATGGCGGCCATTCAGTTCTTTATTGTATTCTCATTTGTAACATTTCATTGTTTGTTTAAGCATTGCTAGCATGTAAAAACTTGTTAATCTCTGAATGAAAATCATAATACACTGTTTATGTTTGTCTTGAAGTAATCCATTCGTTATCACTCATAAAATGTTTTTGGCATTACGATACCAACTTTACTAATCGCTTGCTTAGGCAAGAAGCTGAGGGAGAGTGATGAAAAATAAAAATTCAAAATCTCTAATCGTGTGTTTTTGAATAAAACCCTACTGAGGATGTACAGGCATTATTTCAAATCCCCAAACACCGGAGATATAAGGGAGATAGACCCTCGTCAACCCCTTTGAGCCTTGAAGTAGGAGTTTCTTTTCTGATCATAAAAAAACCCTTATCTTAACCTTGGGGCAAGGTAGTGTTCATTTAACTTGATCGAGTGTTCAAAACTCACCAAAAAGGTATGCATCTAAGGATACAACAATGGTTATCCTTCAAAAGGTTGAGGAATGTCAAAACCGCAACAGTTATCCTTATTCCATCAAGAGGTCAAAAGATGACGATTCCACAATGGTTATCCCTCATCAATCAAAGAATGAGGCAGTCACAATCTTTCGAACAAATCGAGAGCAACGCAAGATCACACGACTTGTTCAAAAAGAATTAAATAAAAGAGAGAGCCCGCTAAGTCAACAACAAATTGAAAACAAGTGACTTAGGCAAAAGTTAGGGCATCCCGCTGGACTCCAAAATAAAATTCAAGAGAACTTGTCCAGGCAAAAGTTAGGGAAAGCATAAGAGAAAAACAAGGATTACAAAATAAAAATCCTTCTCAAAAGAACAAAGTTGTGTGATCAGACACCAAAAAAGAAACTGAGTGACTGCCATGTCCAAAAAAACTCATTGATTCTTCAACCATTTCTAAATTCCTTGTGAGGGATGAACACTCATGTCGAGCTAATTGAACCTATGAATGGAGAACATCACGGAGGGGGTGGGTACCAAATAAATTTTGAGCCTAAAAATCCTTTGTTTTCTGAAAACCGTGAACCCGGCCAAGTTACAACCCTTAAAAGTCCTAATTGAAGTAGGGTTTATTTTGAAAGCGCACTCCAATGAGATCACGTTTGACTGACTCCCAATGAAGCGTGATACATATTTATGTTGGTATCATATGCTTGCTTTATCTTCCATATGCAAAATCGATATTGTGTCGACTAGTGATTCAGTCACAAGAGGTCGCAACCCATTTCATAAAAAGTTTCTTTAAACTTCAAGACTAACATAGGCTTTGCATTAGAACTATAATTCTTAGAATTAACATTCTTTTGCATACAAAATATGTGCTTAACATCAAGGAAATCTCTATGATGAGAATCAGTGAAGAGCTTGATCATGTCAAAGTACAAGAGACTTGAGAACTCCGAGGAGTAAAAGCTAATCATTTCAAATGTTGACCATCAAGGGGCAGGTTCTCTAAAAACTCCGTTGGGCATGAACAGTTAACGCTTCCTTTGATTACCCTGAGGGGAAGAGTTTGAAGACTCTGTTGAGCGTGGTAAAGTTGTTTCCATGTTTGTTTGACTTCAAAACAATGAAGGCTTGAGGATTCTAGTAAGATGTACCTAATCAGGGGCAATTGAATTGAGGTTTGACCTCTCAAATTCAGCATATCTGGGGCAATCACGTCGAGGAATCTCTCTTGTGTTCAACCGATCTGCGGCAGTTACGTCGAGATTGGACAAATCTCTCCAAGGATCCTTTAGGGAAAATTCCTTCATGGGTCGTGAAACTTGGGGCACTATCTTATGAGTTGTATCATTTCTCCCCAATCATAGGAGTTCGCTTCTCCTAGAAAAGTCTCTCCCCAAGCATTGGAGTTTATTTCTCCTGAGAGTTTGTCTCATTCCTCAAGCATAGGAGTTTATTTCTCCTAGGAGTTGTTCTACTTCCCTAATCAAGGCTCCTTACCCGGATCTCTCATCCCCAACACGGTGAATCGAGGGAATCTCCTCAAGTTGAAAATCCTCCAAGCAGTGGCACATGGTGAGAAGTCAGAAGTTATTCTACGTTTTGGAAGGCAACAACAAGAATGTGCATCTTACAAGTCAAAGTCCAATATCTATTGGCATCTCTACATGGTCCTTAACGCTAAGGGGATTCTCCCTGGTGTCTACCTCACTAATGCCTTTATTTGGCATCCTGCATATAGTGTTCACTGCATATAACATTGCATCCTCAAAAGCGTAGCATATCCGTCAAAGCGGATCATTACACCATAGAAAAATTCAAACATGCATACAGAGCATAAGCCAGATAATACAAATCAACACTCATTCGAGGCGGTGATACTTCCCCACATAAAAAGTTGTCCTTACAAACTCCGATTGATATCTGCTACCGTATTACAAATCCCCTCCAGCCACGGTGCCGATACCTGGCATCCTCAATCCCCAGAAGTAGTCTCGTTTTCTCTCTCTGGTGTGGATCAGACACAATGTCTTTCTTCGTCAGAATCATTGTCTCTGAGGTTATTTCCCGCAGGCTACGTGCAGATTAGAGCGTGAATGAGGGTGGGCATTCAACCCATTTCATTTTTCAATCGTTTGAGTAATCATACTTGGTGTGTGGCAATTCGAACGATTGCCGCTCTTGAAGAGTTACACCCCGCCTTTTGGCCTGAGGGATTAATGTAGTTCTTATGCTTCGTAAGCATCGATATTCCCGTAATCCCCAGTGGTTACTATCATCTTCTTGTCGAGTCTAGTCGTCTCTAGTCTTGTCATGGTTATTTCTCATATGTTGCGTGCAAATTAGAGTGCGAATGAGGGTGAGCATTCAACTCATCTCATTTTTCAATCGTCTGGATAACCATACTTGGTGTGTGGCAATTCGAACGATTGCCACTCTTGAAGGATTATACCCCGCCTTTTGGCCTGAGGGATGATTAATGTAGTTCTTATGCTTCGCAAGCATCGATATCCCGTGGTTCTTCAGTATGTACTACTCTTTTGGGTCGAGTCTAGTCGTCACTAGTCTCTGTAGTCCCTTTCCCTCGTACGGGCAAACTTTTAGATCCAACCCCCGTGTTGTGTATCCTTTGCCTTCCGTCCTGGCAAATCATTTCAAGACCAAATCCCAATCCCCAGTAATTCCATCTACCGAGCTTCTCAAACACTCGTCTGTGTCATTCCTTCGATACTCGCCTGTGTCATTCCTTTGGTACTCGTCTGTATCTTCTTTCGATGCTCGTATGTGTCGTTCCTTTGGTACTCGTCTGTATCTTCTTTCGATGCTCATATGTGTCGTTCCTTTGGTACTCGTATGTGTCTTCTTTCGATGCTCGTATGTGTCGTTCCTTTGGTACTCGTCTGTATCTTCTTTCGATGCTCGTATGTGTCGTTCCTTTGGTACTCGTATGTGTCTTCTTTCGATGCTCGTCTGTGTCGTTCCTTTGGTACTCGTCTGTATCTTCTTTCGATGCTCGTATGTGTCGTTCCTTTGGTACTCGTATGTGTCTTCTTTCGATGCTCGTTTGTGTCGTTCCTTTGGTACTCGTCTGTATCTTCTTTCGACGCTCGTATGTGTCGTTCCTTTGGTACTCGTATGTATCTTCTTTCGATGCTCGTCTGTGTCGTTCCTTTGGTACTCGTTTGTATCTTCTTTTGATGCTCGTCTGTGTCGTTCCTTTGCTACTCGTCTGTATTTTCTTTTGATGCTCGTATGTGTCATTCCTTTGGTACTCGTCTGTATTTTCTTTTGATGCTCGTATGTGTCGTTCCTTTGGTACTCGTCTGTATTTTCTTTCGATGCTCGTCTGTGTCGTTCTTTTGGTATTCGTCTGTATCTCTTTTTGACGCTCGTATGTGTCGTTCCTTTGGTACTCGTTTGTATTCTCTTTCGATACTCGTCTGTATCTCTCTTAAAACATTTTGTCTATGTTACCTTTCTGTCAAACCTATTTCCTTTCCAATTACTGTTCCATGTAACAATCACTTCCTTTGAGAACCTTGTATTGGCACTTGGGTTACGTTACAAGCTATCACCATTCAAATCCAATTATTCATTGTAAATTTTTCCACCAGAAAAACAAAAATATTCTCTTTTCCCCAGCAGATATCAAAACAAAAAAACAAGGATAACACTTACACCATCATTTCAGGACAAATTTCAGGTCTTGGATATTTAATCTTCTTCTACCTCGAATGTTCGAAAGGCTAGCACCAATCTCACCTTCAGGTCTAAGACGATTAAATAGGGGCAGTTGTCATACCCCAAATTTGTCCTACCCTTTCGATATTACCTGGCTTAGGCTTCACATTCATGCACATACCTTCCACTAGGTCATCTAATACTTCATGCATCATTAATCCATAAGTAAGGCGTGGGATCGAGGATAGTGAAAGATTGGGGTTGTATTGGCTGGAGGTTGGTATTGGGCATTCTTCAAACAGTGAGGTGTGGGATTAGGGTTTACTTCCCCGTGGTTGGCCAAAGTTATGGTTTACCAGTTGTCGTGCTCCAATCAAGGCTTTTCTATCTTTATGCTTGAGGCTACTTCAACAAAGGGTATTTTATTCAACTGTGCAGTTGGGCAAAAGGTTGCTTCAAGGCTACTAGGAGATTGGATTTCAAACATTATGAAGATTTATGGAAATTCAAGCACGGTTTTGCAAGTTTGTTTTGATTCAGATCTCTGAACAAGCATGACATAGGATTGATCCAGGTTCCAATTGGTTTTAGTTGAAGTCAACCTAATTGACTTTTAACCATAAATTAATTATAGGAACTCAAGCATTGACAAAGGTGAATAGAACATCAATTTTCAGGGTGACTCAAGTGGAAATTAAATAAACTCTTTTCTCTTAGCTAGTTCTTTCATGGATGTATTCGCCATCAATCAAGACTTTTACAAAGACATCTAAACACTTCATCAAAAGTTCTGTCCATTCATTTTAACTATGGATCAAAGGTATACACCATTATTTAAACAAATTCCATTCAATTCTATCCAAGATTTCTAACAAAGCCTCCATTCAATAACTATTCAAGGCTCCTTCCAAACTTACAAAAATTACAAAAATAATAATGATTGTTGGACCAAAGTCAGCACCCTATCCTAAACCCTATCTTGTTTCTAAGTCAGCTTCATTTTGCTTCCAACAAGCCATTTTGCTTCATCTTCATAACCTCCAAAAGTACCATATGCCAACGCCCTTGTAGCATTCAAACCTCAATCCGAAACCGTAAGCCTGCATACTTCAAAGCACAACCTTGCTGCAAATTAAAAGGACTTGCCGCTCACACTCTGCACATGAAAAAAACGGTTCAGATTTAAATCAGACGGAAATGAGTTGAGCAAAAGTATATTCAAAGCAACACAATTAGTTCCAGTCAGAAACAAAATTCAGCATCCGTATCCACCAAGCAATCAGTCAAAACAAAACAAAAAGAGAGGATCCCATTCAGTTTAGAAGCATGATTCAAAATGAAATCAGTCCAAGTATTTAT
Organism: Vicia villosa; assembly: GCF_029867415.1. NCBI lineage: Eukaryota > Viridiplantae > Streptophyta > Magnoliopsida > Fabales > Fabaceae > Vicia > Vicia villosa. Next base: position 242,170,501 of record NC_081180.1, on the reverse strand, counting down.
AACAGCTCAACTCACTATCATACATACATATACATTCAGGGTTCAACATATTTGTACTCAAGACAAATTCCTATCACATGACTTATACTGGAAAAATTATCGTTGGAAGAGCATCATGAAACAGCCACGTACCGGTTCGAGACGCATACCACATAATTCAGAAAATGAAGAAGAAATCAAGGCATCCGATAATTAATCGAACCCTGGTTTACAATATGGCCAAGCTGCACATGATGAACCGAACCGGAAGTTTCTGCATACAAGTAGTAGTAAGTTATAAAAGAGAAAGAGGGAGGACAAAGCATGTAACTAACTCAACTCAACAATCTCTAACTAATTCCCTAACTGTCATAACGGTTTCTCTAACAACTTATAACAGTTTGCAACTAACTTTCTCTCCCTCTAAACTAACCTAACAGATTTTACTAACAGCCTCTAACAACCTCTAACCAATTTATATAACAGAACTAACAGAAAATTGGGAGAGATATAACTAACCTGAACTGAACCTTCAATCTCTATAAAAACTCAGAACCTCTCTTCCACGCATCCACTTCACAATTTCACCTTCATTCAGAGTTTTCAATCATCCATCTTCATCCACCCTCTATCAATCTTCTTCACAACCTAAACCTTCAATGTCTCTCTCACGATCCATCAATGGAGGACCTCTCGAATCTCTGAATTCACACTCTCATCAAACCTCCAAACATTCTTCAATCTTCAATTCACAGGGTCCTCTAATCATCTTCACGCAGCTTCTATCATCATCTGAGAATCATCATCATCTTTGAATCAATTACGCATCTACATCAATTATCCTCACCTCATTCTCTGCAAATAAAGATATTCATTGACACCATCGCGACACCGATTCAGAAGTGCAAAACGAAAATCAAAATAGAAGAGAAAGAATTCTCAGAACGAAAACAAAAAAAGAGGATCGGAAAAGAGCTCACCGTAACCGTTTCTTGGAGCTCCAATAATCAACATCGAATCTTCATCTTCTGGTACATTCCTTCTGCTACATCCATCAGCCTCGCGTCACCGTTCTCAACAATCTCAATCTTCAATCCACCACGACTTCAATCGGCATCGGATCATTCATCGCAACAATCTTCTATCTTACATCATCATCAGTCGATATCCAATCTTCAGTGCCACCACCCGATTCGTTTACGGTTTCAAAATGGAGATGAAGGTCAAAGTTGAGGTCGAGAAGATTGAGAGAAGAGGGGAGGTTCACGGTGGCATGAGAGAAGGGACGAACGGAGGAGAGAGTATCGCCGGAAAGTGTGAGGTAATCGCCGTCGCGCAAGGAAGGCTCCACCGCCGCGCAAAGAAGGCTCCACCGCCGCGAGTTTCGTTGAGGAAGAGAATGAGAAATCCTTCACGTAAGTTCAAAGGTCACATTTGACCTAATCCCCTTTTTTATTTTATTATATTATCAATTAATTATAATTATATTATCAGTTAATATGTTAATTAATCAGCATGTTTTAATACAATTAGCATAAAGTCTGGCTAATTAGATAACTTGATAAAATCTGAATGGATTGAAAATTCTGTTTATTGAAAATCTCCCATGGGCCAAACGAAAATGCTAATCTCACCTCCCCTGGCCTAGCTCCTGAATTCCCGATTCTGCATCCACACCCCCTAAGCCCAATCACACTTCCTTCCATTTTTGGTTGAACATGAAAACTGTAACAAAAAAATAAATCTGATGGGCCATATCTCTATGGGCTCTGCGCCTTTATTTGGGCTGCACTACTGATTTCAGTCTAAACCCCCTGACTCCATTATGTCATGTTAGATTTTAGTTTTCTCACATAGTTATTTTTTGCTATTATTTTTAGGTTCTAAAAACAATAAAATCATCAAAAATTGTGTTAGATTTTTAGGTGATTTTTGAGAGTTTAATTTTTAGTCTTTTAGAAATTCTCCACATAAATAACTCATAAAAATAGTAGTATTTTAGTGTAATTTTGCATTAATGCTTGAATTGTTTTGTGCTAGTTCCATGTTATTTTTGTATGATGTTTGTGTGATTTTATTGCTTGTATTTTTGGCCTTATTTTAGGCCTATTTTGTTAGAACCATTTTAGACTCCTTTTGTACATAAATAGGAATTAGAACAACTTAGATTAGAATTTAGAAATAGTTCCCCGTTGCATTCTTTTTCTTTTCAACTCTTTAAAATACTTAATAAAAGGAAGATGCGAATCACATTAAGAAAGTGATAGAGAAATGAGTGGGATTCATTCCCTAATCTGTTTCTCAATCGCTTAGTGGCATAGAAACGAGTGGGATTCATTCCCTAATCTGTTTCTCGGTCACTACTTAATGGGAGAGAAATGAGTGGGATTCATTCCCTAATCTGTTTCTCGAACATTACATAATGGGAGAGAAATGAGTGGGATTCATTCCCTAATCTGTTTCTCAAACATTACATAATGGGATAGAAGTGAGTGGGATTCATTCCCTAATCTGCTTCTCGATCATTATACGTTTTTGTGTGATTCGAATCGCAAAGTAAATTCCCTTAAAAAATACACAACCAAAAACACTTAAAACACCTAACAATGGTTCAAAACTAAAACAAAGTAGAGAAAGTGGTGAGTGGCCCGGTATTGGGAACTGTTCACCACTCATCTACGTTAAAAGACACAAATCAATCTCTTTTTCTTCCTTCTAAGGGCTTTGTTATTTCCGCTCGAACGCATCGTAGGCGATCCCTTATGCAAGAGCGCGAACGTTAACTCCGCCCAACTAAAAAACACAAAAACAAACAGAAAATCGTGAGCCGAGCTACGGTAACTCTGATTCCTGAAAAGGATACGTAGGCAGCGGGGTAGGGCCCGTGCGAGTACAATTCTTTATTTTCCCTACATTTTGCATTCATTCGCATGTAGACATAGACATAGTATACACCCTTTAGATAGAAACAAACATAGGTGGATACCATCGAGTACGATGGGCGTGAGGGGTGCTAATACCTTCCCCTCACGTAACCGACTCCCGTACCTAGATTCTCTGGTCGCAAGACCCTGTTCCTTCATTTGTTAGGTTATCTGATATCCCTTTCCCTTATGGGATAAATATATTGGTGGCGACTCTGTTCCTTTTTCGCGAGCGTGCGACAAAAGTCCAGGTACATTAATTTTCACAATTTTTCTTATAATAGTTATGCTACTTGATAAAACAAGACAACTATAAAATCTTATTTGTAGGGGTGATCAAAACCAAACCAACCCAATAGAAAACCGCAAACCAAACCAAACCAAACCGAAACCGCAAAAAACCGCATTTGGTTCGGATTAGTTTGGGTCAGTTTTTACAAAACTGCACGGTTCGGTTCGGTTTGCGGTTTGTATTTTGTAAACCGAACCAAACCGAATCAAACCGCACTATGTTACAACCTAAATTTTACTAACTCACATCCAACCCAAACTTAAACTTATTATACATTAGCATTATGATTACGAACAATTTTCTCATCCTTACACATATAATTTCAGTCCCGATCTTCTAAAATCTCTAATAACATTATCGCAACTTCTTTGCCACATACATCCTCCCTCTTCTTCTATAATCTCTACTCTCTTATATTCTTTCTTTTTCACCTTCTCATTTTTATATAAATGTTCCGTATTTCAGTTTCATTTTTATCGCATATCTTCTTCTCTAATCTCTTAACACTTTTTTTCTTTTTCACTTTCACTAATCTTTCGTCTCTTCTATTTTTTTGTTTCGTTATAATAATTTTTATATTGTTTTATGCTATTATTTTATGTTTAATATTCCACTTTTGTCTAATTTAATTTTTACATATTAAATGGAAAATTGTTGTCAAAATGTGACGCGTTTTGTTGTTATTTGATAGTGTATGAATGTATAATTACAAAATTATGTTATCATCTATATGTGTATGTATGGCTCAATAAAATATTTGTAAAAAACCGAACCGAACCAAACCGCATTAGTTTGGTTTGGTTTGGTTCGGATTTTTTTTAAAAGCCAACCGAACCAAACCAAACCGCACTGTTTTTTCTCTTGCGGTTCGGATGATTTTTTCCGTCAAAACCGCCCAAATCGCACCGCGAGCACCCCCACTTATTTGTTTTTCTATGTAGTGTCCGCAACAGCGAAACAGTACAGATTGCAGATACTTTGTTTTGAGGTTTTTGAAAGAAATCCTTCAAACGAATCAATTAGAGATTCCAATCACGATATGGATTTATAACTTAGGATAATTTCTTATAATTTATTACATTTAACTAAATCATGCATATTATGTTTTCGTTATGTAGTACTTTGATGACTTCTATGTTGCTTCTTACACGAAACTTAAGTTGGAAGAAATCAAAGAGGAATTGTGTCAATTTTATATTCAACGACTATTCATATAGGTATGAATACATTATTGTGTGAAAAGTTTTATGAATACATTACTGTGTGACGGATTTTGATAATGACTTTGTGTTTGAGTTTCTTTGGTGGATGTTGGTTCATTTTGCTTAATATTAATTGACGATGATGATGTTGTTATATGAATGAAGTGATGCTGGTAGTTTGATTTGATACTGGATTGATGACACATTACATTGGTGGATTGAGTTGCAAATCACATGAAATTATTGCTAATAATATTGTTGATGTTTCTGAATGACAATTTGTTTTCTTGGAAAATTTGAAGTATAGATGTTGTTGTGGGGTCTGTTTTGAAACTTTGCCGTGGTATAGAATTTTAGTGTTGTTTTCATATTGAGGAAATACTATTAGTGTAGAATTTTATATGAGGGGATTGGGTCGTTCTGTGTTGTTCTGTTCATACTTTGCAGGACCAGGACCGTGCGCTCGTCGGATTTTGAGAATTTTGGGCTTATATTCTGTTGATGATTTAGTTATATGTATTTGTTGTAAACATGTGAATTGAACTATATTAATGGTGTATATATATTTTATTTTGGATTATAATGGTATTATATTAGTATATAATGGTATTATATTGGTATATAATGGTATATAATGTCCTACCTATGGTTGAAAATATTTCAGGTCAAAAATAAATATAGGTTGAAAATATTACAGGTTGAAAATAAATATAAATTACAGGTCGAACTGGGAGGCATAAATTACAGGTTGCACTTTAAAATACTGCATTTAGCAATGACAACGCTTTCAAAAACGCTCTTAAAGGCCTACAAACGAAAGCTCTTTCTAATTAAAAGCGCTGCCTAAGATAAAAATAAGCATAAAAATAAAAAAAGCGCAACCTACGAGAGCGCTTTCTGGAAAAAACGCTGATATAGGGGATGCTACGAGAGCGCTTTTCTGGAAAAAGGGCTGCTATAGGGGATGCTACGAGATCGCTTTTCTGGAAAAGGCGTTGCTATAAGGGATGCTACGAGAGCGCTTTTCTGGAAAAAGCACTCTATAGGGGATGCTACGAGAGCGCTTTTGGCGTACCAAAAAGTGTTGTCTTTACCTACGGCAGCGTTGGCTATGGCACCGCTTTTAAGCGCTCTAAAAGCCCAAAAAAACGCTGTAAAAGCTGTTGTTTGGTAAAGAAGCTGGTAGAGGTCCCGGGGAACCGGTTCCTCCAAAATGGAACCCGGTTCCCATGTATGAAAAACTCAAAAAACTTATTTTTAAAGGTTTGGAAAGGTTTGTGATGTTTCATAAGGTTCATAGAAGATGTATGAATGTTTGAACACACTTGTTTATGCATTAAGAGACTTGTATGTCATGTACCTCATTTCTTTAGATTTAAGAGACTTGAATCTTGTTCTTTAATATACTTGATCCATTCCTTTTGCAATTGAAAGCTTGTCTTCATCAAAATAAAATTGTAGAAAGTTTGTCTTCACACAATCAACACTTTTTTTTTAGTTAATTCTACAAAGTTAATACTTTACAGAATAAACTAATAAAAAAATGTTGATCGAAGGGCTCCACGCATCAAACCAAATTCTAATAGTCACAAAATGAGATACGAATAATGGGCTGAAGAAAGCTCGTAAAACATTGATTAACGTAAATTGTTTTCTAACATAATTTGATTTTTCATATTATTACTTTCTAATTCAATTCGAAAGGTTATATATTAAATGAGGGTTTGGTAAAACAATTAAACCACGTACAATATAATAAACTCATATTCAAGGACATGTTGAATGAATAACATAATAGCTGCAATGTCCAAGTAATAATATTACCAATATAAAAAACAATGACATCAACATCAACATATATATACAAAAACAAATCATAAACTAACCTTAACATACATACATCACATTTATCAAACATATCTCAACAACTACATTTATCAAGATTCCTAACAAAAGCATCACCATAATTCAACAAAAATTTGTTATCAAAATCATAAGCTTAAACAACATAGAATTTTTATCATGAAAAACAAAATCATCAACATACAATTTTTATCAACAATAACATGCATTAAACATCATTCAACTTTTATAACCAAAAATGAAATCCTCAACAACATATAGAACTTTTATTATCAACATACCTTAAACAACATAAAACAAAGTTCAACAAAAACAAAATCATCAACAACATATAACATTTATCAACAACCATTACAATAAAAACACATAATTTGTGGCAGTCTTATTAGGTTGATTAACTAAACCGCCACAGTTTACTGAAAACTAAGTTGGTTTGTTAAAATAATTTTATATTGTTCATTTTATCAACAAAAACAAAATTATCAACATACAACTTTTATCAACAACAACATACCTTAAACAACATACAACTTTTACTAACAAAAATAAAATTATCAACAACATATAATTTTTATCAACCTTAAACAACATAGTTAAAGAATAATATTAACATATCCCAACAAAAACATAAAAAATATCACAACTCATAACATAAAAGATGTAAACGTCTAGGTACCTGAAATATGAAGAGTAAGTGAAAGAAATGAGTTTTGTGAGTTTGGTATGCAACCATTTATAGAGTAAGAATAAGGTGTTACATAGTGTTAGGATTTTGTTAAAGAGACAGTTAGTCTATATTGAAAGATCAAACTTTTGCTTAAATATAAGTTAAAATTTTTGACAGAGTTGAAAAAACGACCGTGATTAAATTTAGGTAAATTTCACAACGGTTGCTATTTTAGACCTTGGTGAAAAACATTTTAATTTTAATATAAATATAAAAATTAGGGTTAATAGTAGTTCAGCCCTCTGTAATATTAGCGAATTTTGCTTTTTCCCCCTCCCTACCTTTTGGCAACGGTTTTTTCAAAAAAATCGTTGCCAAAACCTGCCTTTGGCAACGGTAGGGGGGTAAACCGAAACACGCTCATATTACAGGGGGGTAAACTACTATTAACCCTAAAAATTATAAGTGACACGCCCATTTTGTAACAAAAAAAAAAGAAAATTGATGGTGTTGGAATTCGTAGCTTGTAAGTTTTAACATATTACTTAGGTTGGCTTAATAGCCGAGGTAGTAACATGTTCCGTTAGGTGTATTTTTTAGTAGTGTCGACAGATCAGAATCCACAAGAGAATACCAATAAACTAAATACCAAAATTAAATCCAGATTCAAGACAAAACACTTAAGCCATTATAGATTAATGTAAAATATAAGATTCTGAAGTCAGTTAAAGAAAGTGCACGAGTTTTTATATAATCTACTCCAGAAACCATTTATAGACTAAAAGTACTCTTCTCCATTTTTTAACGGTTGTTAAAACACAGTTAGAAATGTCATCATTACAGTTCCATCTTGAGTGAGTGAGGCTTGAGATGGTTCCAACATATCTAAATTATTTGTTGTTGTATATCATATTGAATTCTTATATTCAAAGGATTTTTTTATAAGTAAGAAACTTGAATTAAAAGGGTATAAGGAATACTCAAATCCACACAAGAGTCATTTTACAAACTACAAAGGCATGAAAGGGTACTATTGTACCAATCATTTAAAGAGGGCTTACCCTACAAAATATACCTACACCCTAAAAATATGTTTGATTTTCTACAATTTTTCACAAATTTCCCATTTTAAAGAATAGAGTTCCTCTCTAACCAAATATTTCAGCAAGCAAAAAGCTAAAATACATAAGAAAATTTTAGAAAAAAATTTTGAGAGAAAATTTGATTTTCTACAATTTTATGTTCTAACCATGCTGAAAACATAAGTATTTATTGTGAAGATGAGTAAAACATACAAGAAGGGGGTTGAATTGTATATCTGGTAAACTTTTACTTCTTAAAAACAACAATTTTTGAATTTGACGAAGTTCAGATTCTCAGAAATTAAAGTGCTTCTTAAAAACATACACAAGAAAGAGGAGATTGAATCGTGTGTTTGGTAAAAAATTTCTTCTTAAAGAAAGCAGCTTCTGAATCTGACCAAGTTCAGATCTCAGCAAGAGAATAATTAAAGTACATAAGCAATGAGTAAATCACACACAGAAATTATCCTGGTTCCTCTATAACGAGAGTAGTCTAGTCTATTCCCATTGTCACACAATGGCTTTTCACTATAATCAGAACTTAATTACAACTTACTTAGACACATCTGCCCAAGACTTCCTTCTTAATAACACCAGAAAGAGACATTCTTGCCTAAACACACCAGTTTCGGGATTTCTTGCTCAATCAACCCAAAAAGAGATGTCTTTGCCTAAACTCACAACTCATAACTTCCTTGCTCGACAAAATTATAAAGATACTTCCTTGTCTAAAATCACAGTTAAGGACTTCCTTGCTCAATCAAACTAGAAAGAGACTTCCTTGCTCAAACACACTATCTGAGACTTCCTTGCTCAAACACACTGTTTGAGACTTTTAAAATTTCTAAGAAAATTATTTAGGATTACAACAAGATGCACCTGATATACAATTAGAAGCACAAAGAATACATCATAGGCAATGACCTTGTTACTTGAGATTTCTAAGATATTAAAGTTTAAAAGAATCTCAAGTCTATATGCAATGCAACAACTATATACTAAAGCTTAGAGAGCGAAATAGTTCTTGTGCTATCTTGTTGAATGTCTCCTTGTTTTTATGTTTGAATCTTTAGCTCCTTATATAGAGAGAACAAAAGAGACATTGGAAGCTTGCTTGCATGAGTATCTTTGTTGAAGAAGCGGTTTCCAAGAGAGAGACGTTGCAGTAGGTACGATTAGGATTTTCATCTTCTGAATAACCTATTTATCCATTGTGTCCTTCTCAAGTAAGATGTTCATAGGCATGATGGAGTAGACTGAAGAAATCGTTTTACACAACCTTGAGTCTTGCGCTAAAACCACCTCTAGTTTAATTTCTCCATAATTCTGGCAGTTGATAAGATGGTACTGCTTTTCTACAGAGTACGGACCAAAAGGCATTGTACTATGTTTCCAATTTATCAGTGGCTGAGTCAATATGGCGCTGAGGTTCTATTTGAAAATCAGATTCTAATTCATTAGAATCTGAATTATGTGTTTCTTCTTTACAAGCTATTTAACTGGGTCAGAAACTAGTTAATTACTAGTTTAATGATCCTACACACTTAAACAAATGTTAGTATATCCTATTGATCTTTAAGTACTTTGTTATCATCAAAACTCAAGGAGTATGAACATATTTTATTCCAACGTATTGTTTTAGTCACTACTACAAATAACATTTCTTGACAAAGCTTTCAACTCGACCAGAAAAAAACTGAGGTATTATGCCAAGTCACACCATGTTTCATTTTTTTAATAAAAATAATAATAATATATTCCTTCGTTTTTAATAAAAACTAAGAGAAAAATAAACCAGGACAAACTTCGAATCCCAACTATTGTAGTTTATGTTTTTATTTACTTACAAATGAATACAAAATGATATATCTCTTCGGTTTCCTTAAAAACTGAGGGATAACATAATCATATTTTACTATAAAAGCACTCGTTAAACATATTTTACCCTAAGCCTAACATATTCGTTGCTGCCCCAAACTAGTACACATCATTTTTTTTGGATGGATTGCAAGACAGAACAAATCTTCAATGTTCTTCTATGCTTGAATAAAACATTTTTATGCATTTACAATCTATCTCATATAATGGTTTTGATGTTGTATTTCTGGAACAACTCTCTGTTAAATAATGTAGGAAAAGTTTCCTATGATAAATTGCAAGTGGAGAAAATCATTCATGCTTCAAGGTTAAATAAAGAAGGTTGTTCAACCTTTGAAAAGATAAATGCAACAAAATCTGAAATTGCAGCGATGATGATGAATCTGATTTTTTTTTTTAATATTCTGTGTAAATAATATAATGTTTAAAATAATAGATATTATTCACCTTGATTTTATTCTAAAACCGAAGGGATTACTTATTTTATTTTTCTATTTTAAATAGAAAAAAATATTTCTCCTCGATATTTTTAACAACCGAGGGAGTATGTTACACAGACGAATCTCTACCATGCATTCTTAAAGGAATAACATTCAAGATATTGCCAAGACATAAATCCATAACAAACTATCTATATCCACCACTATATATCTTTCTTATTAAAGTAGTTGCCTTGTTAACATTTTCTCAAGATAATAACATTTTGGAACTTAAAAAAGTTTGGAAAAGTTTTCAATGATGGATTGCAATTGTAGAAAAAAAAACATTTACAATGTTTTGAACTGATATTTCCTTACTAGGAGAAGATAGCTCTTTAAAAGTTGATTGTATTCAGTCCATAGAACTTTAAAATAAGGAGCACAAAATATGTCCAACACGGTAAAATTGCAAAGATGTGTTGTTCTCCAAGAACAACAACTACTACGATAACATTGCATTTGTTATAATAATATAATTTAGTCCATTGAGAATATTGATCACCATCCTTAAATAAATATGTGTCATCAATTTCCTGAGTATAAACGCTCAAGACACTTCCATTAGTGATATGCGTGAAACCTAACAGACATCATTATAAAAGCATTCTGAATATCAATAATTTTTAATGAAACATATAACATGAAAATTTTGAAGCATAAAAACTTGGTAAAATTGTCTGCGATGGATTGCAAGAGCTGAAAATAAATTGTGTTTAAAGTTTGTGTTCTTCAATAATCAATTTTTTTTACGGTGTTCTTCAATAATCATATATTCATTCATTTAACTTACCATTTTCTTGGTTTACATCAGAAACAAATAAATGTAAAAGGGATCTGGAATATATTGCATCTAATATTTTATCTTCCACGACATTTGAATGAAACGAGGATCCAACATCTAATCTTCACCAACAGTGATGACGATGAATCGGATTATATATATATATATATATATATATATATATATATATATATATATATATATATATATATATATATATAAAATAATTTGTATAAATAATGTAATATTATGGGTAAGAAATTAGTTTATAAATATTTTGTAGTTTGTAACGAATTAAAAAAATATCAATCTTACTTTTCGGTGTTATTGATAAACCAAGAGGTTTGATGTGCTAGTTTTGAAAAATGTTAAAAATGGAGAAGTTGGGGTTCGAACCCATATGCATAAGCATTTTCTCCCCGGTGTTTTAAAAACTGAGAGGTAAAATTGATACTTTTTATGACTTACTTCGTTACCTCACTTCTTTAACCGAAGTAAAATGCATTTCGCGTCCGAAATGAAATGTGTTTTTTTGTGGTAGTGGGTGTCCAATTTCGATTTATATTTGGAAGAAAATTTTGTTATGGGCCGAAATGGAGTGGGTTGAGGTGGAAAATTGCTGCCAACATTTTAGTCAATTTTCTGCACAATTGCTTGGGAAGGTAGCTCATCACTGAGAAGGTGTGATTTGGCTGACAACATTTTAGTCAATTTTGCTATATTGCATAATGGAGATTCTGTAGATGTTGAGATGTTGTGTTTAATATTAAGATGATGTCTTGGTTGTCGTTGATGATATATTCTAGCAATAGAAATCTTTGTACATTTTATGATTTGTATAAGTTCCCTATCCGTTTTGTTGAATAGTCCATATTGAACAAGAAGAATAATAGCAATTTATGAATTAGCCATCACTAAGTTAAAGTCTACATGCATGATTCCCTTTAAACCAATCTACCTTAATGAGAATTAAATCACAATTGGTGAAAATTAGTATCCTAGTTAGTCCGGTCATGGACGCAATTTCATTTTTGAAAATTCTACTACACATGCCACTTGTTTTTTAACAAAATTTTTATGTCAAATGTTCCTATAAATACATCACTAAAGTCCCATCATTTTTCATCAAACAACAATTTGCCTTTCACAAATAAATTGTAATAACTAAAATGAGTTCTTTTTCAGTGTGTGTCTTGGGGTTAATATTTCTTGTGGGGAGTCAAGTTGCATATGCACAAGACTCGTCAACAGACTACGTGAACGCCCACAACGCGGCAAGGTCGCAGGTTGGTGTTCGGAATATTGTTTGGGACAACACGGTCGCTGCTTTTGCCCAAAATTATGCTAATCAACGTAAAGATTGTCAACTGATCCACTCCGGTGGTGGTGGTCGTTACGGGGAGAATATCGCGGTGAGCTCGGGTGGCATGAGCGGTACAGACGCTGTGAAGTTGTGGGTCAATGAGAAATCCGACTATAATTATAATAGCAACTCATGTGCTTCTGGTAAAGTGTGTGGCCATTATACTCAAGTGGTTTGGAGAAACTCAGTTCGTCTTGGATGTGCCAAAGTGAGATGTAATAATGGAGGAACTTTCATTACTTGCAACTATGATCCACCTGGTAACTATGTTGGCCAAAAGCCATACTAAGTGCATGTTTCATATCATCATATATATGTTTCAGCTATGGTATAGAAGCTATAACAGATATTATGAATAAATAAATAATACAAGACAATAAGTATGTAATGAGTTTCTGACTCATTACTTCAAATATGATGATAGTTCTCAAATAATAAAATAATGTTTATGTGAGTTAATCTTATGTATAAGTATAACTTGCAAGTTAATTATTACCGATCAGTGTAAGAATTGTGGTATTTTATGTATGAAATCCCTCCTGTATTCTCTAATGCTTCCTCTTTCTCAATTGAAAGATAATGGAATAAATAAATTTAGTATTTTGTATACTTTGTATACCACTATTTTATTTTTGAAAATTGAATATTCTTGGAAAAAATTAATTTTTAAAAAACTATAGTTTAAATTACTTTAACTTAGAGTGTATATATATATATATATATATATAAAAAATAAATTCATAACTCTTTTTTTTTAATAGACAATTGATTAATGAAATAAGAAATCGCACTAGGGGTGCAACCCTTACAACAAATTACAAGTTCTCAAAACACCGGAGCGGTAACTTATACCACTCATAGTAGCTAGAACAAGAGTTATACAAACTTATTCTAGCTAACCAACTCCATGATAAGTACATTACATTACAAACCACCAATTCAAAACTAAAAGAAACTTGCTCAAAGATAATAGAGTTACACATAAGCCATAAACTCCAAACTAAGGCAATCCAAATAAAAGAAATCTTCTCCCTATCCTTAACTCTCTTGACGACCTCTTGAACAACAAGAAACTCTTTGAACTCTTGCAACGAAAAAGGAACATCCTCACCTAACCAAGAGTAAACCCACTCCCACACATTCTTCGAAACTTGACAATCGAAAAAAACATGTCCTATGGACTCCGGTTGAACCCCACAATAAACACAACACAAATTGGAAATATTGTCTACACCTCTAACTATCAAAGAATCAATGGTGGGCAGCCTAGAAATGAACAATCTCCAAGCAAAAATAGCAATCCTTAGAGGAATATCCAAACTCCATAAAATATTCAACTTGCTCAGCATAAGGGGCTGCCAAGCACTCTGCTTAGCACAAGCAACCGCTGCTGAAATACTTCCCACCGAGAACAAGCCATTCACATTCAGCTTCCACTCGAAACCATCCTCCACACCATCACCTAACCGCACCGCATCCAGCTTGGCCATGAGGAGCTGCCGCTGATTTGCTGTAACAGAACACATCACAGGCCCAGCATCCGCTGTTTCCGAACCCATAAACACCTCAGGCAGCCAACAAATTCTGTCTCCAGCTCTGTAAAAAGAATTGCCAACAGAACAATTTTTGTTTAGAGAAACAACATATAGCTCCGGAAAAGAGACACTAAAGATTTGATCCCCACACCAATGACTCGACCAAAACATAATGTTGTTCCCATTATTGAATAAGCACCTAATATTACTCTTGAACCCTTCTTCGTTTTCTTCCGTCTTAACCTCATTAGAAATAACATCCCTTCACCACAAAGATTCTTTCGATTTAATTCCTTCCACTTCAAAACCTTGCACCTTTAATTTCGGCTCTAAATATCTCTCTTTGATAAAATCACTCCATATGGCCTTGTCCTCCGTTAGAATCCTCCATTTCCATTTGAGTAAGAGCACCTTATTAGTTTCTCCAACATCCCTAATTCCCAATCCTCCCTTAACTTTATGTTTGCACACCGTTTTCCAGTAAACCCAATGAATACACCTCTTATTCTTACTTCCCCCCCAAAGAAAATTGCTAGCAATTCCTCTAATCTCTTTAATAACCGAACTTAGAGCTTTGAAAAAAGAAAACATGAACGAAGGAATTGCATTAATCACCGCATTGATAAGCGTCACCCTACCACCGATAGATATGGACATCCCCTTCCCCGACGAAAGTCTATTCTTAATGTTTTGAATAACTTTCGACCAAGCTTTCCTACTTCTATGATTGCCCCCGACCATAATACCAAGAAACATAAACGGAATCTCACCTCTTTTGCAACCTAGGAAATAGGTCGCCAAATTCAAAAACCATTCTGCCACATTAGCGCCATAAACATTGCTCTTCATGAAGTTTATTCTCAACCCCGACACTAACTCAAACCCTCTCACACAATTTTCAAACACCAAAGATTATCGGTCGACGGCTCCCCAAGCAAAATAGTATCGTCCACAAATTGCAATATGTCCACCACCTTCCCTTCACCATACTTAAAAGGTTTAAAATCCCATAGCTCCACCGATTTCCTCACTAAAGCGGTAAGGCCTTCCATAGCTAGAACAAAGAGGAACGGAGATAAAGGATCCCCTTGCCTTAGCCCCTTGTAAACCGAAAAGTCTTTCGTCGGACTCCCATTCACTAGAATCGACATATAACTTTTAAAAACGCTTTCTTCCAACCACATAAGCCAATTATCCCCAAAACCCATTTCCTTGAGCACGAATCTCAAATAATCCCAAGAAAAAAGATTTCTCAATAGTTTATTTTTGTGTGTTGCAGTGTTACTAACCGGAAAAATTCTTACCTAAACACAACCATAACACTTGAATTTACACATAATTAATTACTAACTTTTAATTATTTAAAAAATGAATAAATAATTTTCTCTCTCCACTATTTTCACAACGAGCCTCGTGAATCTAATAAAAAAAATTAAATTTTAAATAAATTAAAATTTTTCTCTCTTTTTATCAAATATTTTTAAAAATATATATTTAAGTGTGTTTCCATACAAGTATTTCTCTACTAACCGTCGCTAATAATGGTTTGCCAAATGTTGCAAAACCATGTGTCACAAGTCTATTTTGCGACAGTTGGAAAATCTGTTTCCTTAACCATGTAAAATATTGCAAAGGTTATAAAACTCCCTCGAAAATATAGTTTCAACATTTGTAACCATCATTAGTTTTATTTGACTTTTTTTTGGGAAGGTTTTTGTGATGGTTGTTAACCGTTGAAAATGTGAAAGTGCAACTGTTCATAACTTCACAATTTATTTTGTATAATCATTTGCTTAAAATTTTTTTTGTTACTGAACTCTAGAGATTGGCCTTTGAAGGTTTGAATTATGAGAGTGTGCTTTTCTCAAAGTTTCAGTTTTAAATACTGTTAGGAATAAACAATTCTCATGCTTGGCCAAGTGCATATAGGACTTTGCGCTGACTTTAAACAAATCCCTTATATAGACAGTTGAATTTGTCCTCTTGAAATATTCGGTCACAAAGTTGGATGTCAAGATTTTAAAAAAAAATATTTTGTAACAGTTTACACTGAAGCTAAATTTTGATTTTAATGTTTTTAGCAACTGTTTAACTATAAATTAAAAAATTGATTTTTTTTCATATTTTTTATTTAATATCTTCTTGAAAGACTTTAAAAAACAACAACCAATTAATTAAATAATTGCATAAAATCATTATCATTTAAAACATTATTTATTAACAAGATAAAAATTTGAACATCAAATTTAAATTAAGTTACTTATACATATGCAAGTTTACGACTATATCAAATTAATAGAAAGAGTTATCGTCCTTAGAGACCAATGATCAAGTTCTGTTCTCTATCGTTTCTAGATTTATCTCAGGCTTTGTGAAAACTAGTTTATTTGCGCGAAAATATAAAATATTTGATTTCCTTAATATTAAAAACAAGAATCCAACACTAAAATTCTTGTCACCCAACTTCACTCATAAAAACTGTGATATCGATTGAAACGAGAACTATGCTTTTTGTGGAAATTATGTAGCATAACTCCTAAATTACGTTTCGAATAATACATTATGCATTGGCATCAAATTGCTGTTAAGAAACACTACACCATATGATGATCATACAATAAATAACGCTTTTTAGGACAAAGCTTTCACCATATACAATAAAAAATCGCGGGTACATGTGACCGGAGCGTCTTGTTTTATTTAAATAATAAAAATCTGTTACCTCGAATTTAAATAAACTGAAATAAATATATGCTCAGGGTTTGAAGTTCGATTCTCAGCTCCTGCTATTTAATGTTTTACGTGGAACCAAAAAGACGCCTTTATTTTTTTTAGATTTTACGATGGATATGTTACCTCGGTTTTTTGTAAAACCGAGATAAAACCTCTCTAATTTTTTATTCTTTTTGCAATAAAAAATGTGCCTTTATTTTTCCATAGATTTTATGTCGGCTATGTTACCTCGATTTTTTAGATCAACCATGATAAATATTGTCTACATTTTTTATTCCCTCAGTGTCTATCTAATTCTATTTTCGAGCCCTAACGAAAGAACACTACTTCTACAGCCAACGAAAGAACACTTATTCTCCAAAGAGCCACAACAAACAAAAAAAACTTTTTTTTTTGCAGTATGTTAGTATTGGTCTTGTTGTTTTTGTTCTCCATTACTGTTGTTGTTCATTATTGTTGTTTTTGTTGTTCTTGTTATTGTTGTTGTTATTGATATTTAAGGAACTTAAAGTATTATAGATAATTTCCAATCTATTACTTTAATTGCAATGAACTATGCCAATTCTCTTTTTAAAGATAGATAAATAAAGCTACATATTGTATAGGGGCTAATCTTTAACAATTGCATTTTAGTTTTTAACCTTTTAAAATAATCCCCAAATTCCACTACATCAAGAAAATCATCATCCAAGATAATATGATTTTGGTTTTAATGAATAATAAAACAAAATTACAACAATCAAGTACTCAACAAGTATATGAAATACAACAAGATTTACTTGTTTCGGAGTCAAGAATTTTTAAACTATATGAGATACATAACTAGACAAAATCATTAGAACAAAAAACTAAATAAAAATGGTAAATTCTTTGGTACCCATGAGTTTAAATTGGGTACCGGTATCTTTAGTGTAAATTGTATTTTAATTTTAATTTATTTAAAAATAAAATAAAATAAATAATTGATGTGACATTGAATTCAACTATTTGATTGGTCAAGGGTACCCAGGTTCGGTCCTTTGAATTTGGGTGCCCTGGGCGAATCAAAAAAGTGGTGTCCCAAAAATTGTTTTTAACAATAAATACATAAGGATAAAAACACATTTTTATTTGACATTGTGCAAAAAGAATACAAGTATGAATCTTTGAATCAATGTTTATACTACATCAAAACATAAATCACTATAAAGAGACTTATTATTCTTATTCTTATTCTTCTTCTTCTTCTTGATCTGATCTTTTTTTCTATAAATTTTTTTATCAACCCTTTAAAATTATTTAAATATCGTCCTCTTAATATTTTTTATTGCAAAATCATTAATAATTTGTCCATACTCAAGGTTCTTCAAAAAATTATTTTCCATTGAAATCAACGCAAGACTATTTAATCTATCTTGTGACATAGTAGATCTCAAATAATATTTTAATAATTTTAATTCAGCAAAAATTTCTTTCAGTAGATGCAACACTGATAAGAATAGTCAATATTATTCTATAAGTTATACGTGCATTAGGAAAACAATTAAAAGTATTTAAAGAACTCAATATCATATAGCTTGATTTTGATTCAATTGTTAAAACTTTTCTAATGACTTTAAATTCTTCAAACAAAATTCCACTATCAAGATCAAGAGAATCGTCATGTTTTAAACAAGTTTCAAGATGTTTACAACATTCTTTCAAGTCCCTATCAGATAATGATCTAAGTCTTTAAATACTAAACAAGAATTCAAAAATATTTTCATATGTGCTTTACTGCTCAAATCTTCTAAGTGAGCCAATTGTTTGATCTACAATATATAAGAAATAGTTAATTATTTTGGAAAGACTCTTCAGCAGACTCAAGATTCGGTTGTGTGAGTTGAGACAAATTTTCATCATAGTGTTGTTTTTAGGGGATTTTCATCATAATATTAATTGATTTTATTCTACTATATATTTTATTTATGGGAAATTACATTACTTTATTAATTAATTTTGACTTTGTAGTGCCCCTATAATTTTGTTACTCAGTATCTTTCAAAAATAAAATTCTAGCAAGTATTTTTATATTCGAAAATTTTCTTTTAATATATATAGGGGTAAAAAAAATTTTGGTGCCCCTAAAATTATGGGACCCTGGGCTCCCGCCCTGCGAGCCCGTGCTCAGGGCCACCCCTGAGGGTACCGATACCCAACTAAACTCAAAGGTACCGGAGTGTTCACCACACTATGCCAAATTTGTCTTTTAGCAGCACCCCTACGAAAGCGCTTTTAGGAAAAAGCGCTGGTATAGGTTTCGCTAAAAACAAAATTAAAAAACATGCAAAAAAAGCGCTCTTATAGGGGGGTTACGAAAGCGCTTCCAAAAAGCGCTGGTAAAGGCATGGGTACGAAAGCGCTTTTCAAAAGCGCTCTTATAGGGGGGTATGAAAGCGCTTTCAAAAGCGCTGCTATAGGGGGTGGGGTACAAGAGCGCTTTTATCCTAAAAAGCGCTGGTATAGCCTTAGTTACGAAAGCGCTTTTCAAAAGCGCTGTCATACCTTTTTTAAAAGGAAATTTCTTAACACACCTCCTAACCTTCTTGGTCACTCCTGGCGAAATTTCCAAAATACCCCTTATTTCGGAAATACATTTCCGAAAACGTACTTTTATTGAAAAAAAAGGTGTTTTCGGAAATGCACTTCCGAAAACACGAAAAAAAGGTATTTTCGGAGATGCATTTCCGAAAACACCCCTTTTTTTAGTTTTCGGAGATGCATTTCCGAAAACCCCTTTTTGGGAGAGGGGGTGTTTTCGGAGATGCATATCCGAAATATTCCAACACCAAATTGGTCTTGGAATGTTTCGGATATACACTTCCGAAAGAATTCAATAATTATTAAAAAATTAAAATCAAGGTGAATCAATACAATTAATAGGTATAAAATGAAAGTGAATCCATAAAATGAAGGAATAAAATGAAGGTGAATCAGTAAAATCAAGGTGAATCAAAATTTCCTAAACAATTTTAAAGTTAAAAATTATTTTACTAACTTATATAAATCAAAAACATCTTAATTTCATAAGTAAATTTTGAATTATATAAAATTAAATATAAAATTTATTCATTAAATAAAATTAAGACAAAATCTTTTTTTAATTTTTTTAAACTAAATAAAAAATTATAACTCATTTTTAATTATGAATATATATAAATATATATATATATATATATATATATATATATATATATATATATATATATATATACATATATAATCATAATTATTAATTTTGTAAGTGAAATATATAAATATATAATATATATATATATATATATTTATTATATAAATTAAAACACTCATTTTTTTAATTTTTATAATTATTATATAAATATATAAATATATAAATATAGAATAATTTTTATAAATATATAATAATTATTATAATTATTATATAAATATATAAATTAAAATACACATTTTTTAATTTTTTTTATAAATATATAACAATTATTATAAATATATAAATAAAAAATTATAATTTTAATTTTTTTAATTAAAATTATTTTAAGTTTTAAAATATGAATCAGGATAGAAATATATAATAACTATTATTCATAACTAATAAATTATATCAAAATATATAATTATTATTATTTATTACTCATAAATTATATCAAATTTATGATATGTGAATTAATTTTTGGAATTTTTTTAGATTTTTTTTGTTGTTTCGGAGATGCATCTCCGAATTAGTCAAAATCCCAATTTTTGGGATTTTTTCGGAAATGCACTTCCGAAGTCTGGAAAAATTTAGAAAAAAAAAATTTCGGAAATGCATTTCCGAAGCGGGGTAAAATAGTTCATCGTTTCCAAATCCCTAATTCCTCTTTCTCTGCCATTGCTGCCCACAGAAAACTTAGAAAGTCTTTGAAATCATCTCAGCCATCGTTGCCATCGTCGCCCACAAGAGAACATCGTGCCATCGTTTCCATCGTTGCCCACCATTTCAACTCAGAAAACTCACCATCTCAGAAAATCGTGAGCCACCATTCTCCGTTCTCAGTCAGTAGCCGTCGGAGAAGAAAATCTTGAACCTTAAGATCAACCTTCGACCACAACCTCCCTCTATCGCCGGACACCGCCGCAACCTCGTCGGACTTCCTCCCTCCACCGTGAATCCTCTGTTTCTCTACTCGATTCACGCTGTGAGCTTCTGCTTCGCGCCGTGACTCTGCTCTCGCACTATTTTCTCGGTAATTTCACGATCCTTTAGTTGTTGATTCAATTATTTGCATTGTGGATGAAACCTGTTTATTGTTGTTGGTAGTTGATGATAAGTGTGATGATGATGATTACATGCTTGCTACTTGTGATGATGCTTGAATTCTGAATTTGCAAATTGTTGTGCCTAATGAGGAATATTCAATTATGGAGGTTGTTGTTGTTGAACGAATTTGAATGAGAGGTAGAATTGCGTTGATATTCATATTTATGTTGAACACTAATTGTTGAGATTGATATTGCTAGAAATTCATATTTGTTGTTGTGGATTCTTGAAACTCAATGTTTGTTGTGCTTAATTGATGATAGAAATTAAAGTGTTGTTGTTCATTCTTGAGGATTAAGGGTGGGGATGTTCATTGAATCACGCATGTTGAATTGTTGTTAATATTAATGTGAATTTTTTGAATTTGCTAAGTTCCAATTGTGTACCGGTCTCAAGTCTAAGGAGGAGGTTATAATATTTTGAAAGGAAAACTCTAGCCAAAGCATCTAGATATTTTGCAGTATAGAAACTAACTTTAATATGTTCAATCTAACACGTAATAAAATCATTTTAAGCATACTTTTCTAGAACCAAATATTTGAGCATTTCGGTTTTGTAAATTCGAAAAGTCTAGAACATATGAACTACTTACAGCATTTTTCAAAAATCGAGTTCTAGCTAATTGAGTCTAGAACATATTTGAGCATTTCGGTTTTGTAAATCCGGGTGTTTGTAGTTTCTAGCTAATTGATAATTGATTTCATATCATTTTAAATAATTGAGTTCTAGATTGGGGTTTTTTTGATATTGTGTTAGTAGTGGTGTATTTAACTGCATCGTGTGTGTTTAATTTTACAATTACTTTGAAGCCTCTGGTTTCTACTTGTACAACGCCGATTCAAACCTACCTGTCTCCCACATCAAGTCCAACTCAGGTTACTAGCCCTTTCTTCTTGCTTATAGTTTGTTGTTTTCTGCTTATAGTTTATTGTTTATGGTTCTATTTAATTTCAATTTAGTGTCTCTCAATCAGTTTTTTGGTTTGTGGACTTATATTACCTTTAAATAAGGTAATGTCTTCTTTAAGAAATCGGGGGTAGGCTGAAATAAGGTATTGTCTTCTTTTAGAGACTCAAACAATCGAGACAACTGTAACTTCCTATCTTTAGCTAACTACCAACTTAACCAATATGAAAGCTATAGGATCTCATTAGGTGTTGCTTAAGTGTTGCTTATTCACAGTAGTATATTTTTGTACTATAGTTGCATAACATTCTATTTTAAGACTTGAGTGGTTTGACAAGATTTATTTCTATTATTCACACTTTATAGGATCTCATTAGGTATTTTGATCAAGACATAATGATGATAGCTATTTCTTATCTTGACAGAATTGCTTAGTACCTGATAGAGAAACCAAGAAGCAAAAGCATTTGTTTAGCTTAATTAATACATGGATAAAACATGGATGAATTAAAACCGATTGTCGAAAGAGTACGAGAAAGGGGTATGGGAATTCGTTAAGTTTGCGGTTGCGCATGCTGAAGACCCGATTCGAATGGTGTGTCCTTGCTTGGGTTGCTGTTATGGGGGTAAGGTTGACGGGAATAAGTTAGCATCGCATTTACTATGGTTTGGAATTGATAGAAGTTATACATGTTGGACAATGCATGGTGAGAAAAGTAACGGGAATGTTGAGTCGAGGTGTAATACGAAGTATGCTTCAAACGACGATTGCACAGACACATATGATTATGATCGAGTCGAAGAGATTGCAGAAGCGCTTGAAGAAGATCTTGAGGATTGTCCCAAAATGTTCGAGAGGTTGGTAAGCGATGCAGAGAAACCGTTGTATGATGGTTGTACAAAATTCACAAGATTGTCTGCGGTGTTAAAGTTGTACAACTTAAAGGTGGACAATGGATGGTCGGATAAAAGTTTCACAGAGTTATTAGCCCTTATGAAAGATATGCTACCAGATGATAATGTTCTTCCCAATCGAACGTATGAGGCCAAAAAGATGTTGTCCTCTATTGGCATGAGCTATGATAATATACATGCATGTCCAAACGATTGCGTTTTGTTTCGAAACGAGTATGCAGCGTTGAATGAGTGTCCTAAATGCGGTGCCCCTCGATATAAGAAAAAGTTGTCTCCGGCCAAAATCTTATGGTATTTTCCTATAGTTCCGAGATTTAGACGCATGTATCGTAGTGAAACCGATTCAAGACACTTGACTTGGCATGCAGATGAAAGAATTATTGATGGAAAGTTGCGACATCCGGCAGACTCGCCAAAGTGGATGAAAGTTGATACTGATTATCCTGAATTTGGAAAAGAAGCAAGAAACCTTCGCTTGTCATTGTCTACTGATGGAATGAACCCGCATGGTATTCAAAGTATCTCGCATAGCACATGGCCTGTGATTCTTATGATTTATAACCTACCTCCGTTGCTATGTATGAAGCGTAAGTACATGATGTTATCTATGCTAATTTCTGGGCCTAAACAACCAGGGAATGACATAGACGTATACTTGGCACCCTTAATCGAAGATTTAAAGTTTTTGTGGGAGAACGATGTGGAGGTTTACGATGGATATAGGAAAGAAAGTTTCAACTTGAGGGCGATGTTGTTTGGAACAATTAATGATTTTCCAGCATACGGAAATCTATCCGGGTACAGCAATAAAGGTCAAAAAGCGTGTCCTGTTTGTGAAGATGAAACCGATACGACACGATTGGATCTTTGTCAGAAGAATGTCTTTCTCGGCCATCGTAGATTCTTAAATTATAATCATCACTATCGTGGGTGGAGAAAAGCATTCAATGGAAAGGCCGAACATCGTACAACCCCGCCTTTTTTGTCAGGTGATCAAATTTTTGAAAAGGTGAAAGATGTGAGCACTCAGTTTGGCAAGCCTTTTGCACATTCACTTGTCAAGGGTGGGTGGAAGAAGAAGTCAATTTTTTTTGAACTTCCATATTGGAAGTCGTTGTACGTAAGACATTTCCTGGATGTTATGCATATTGAAAAAAATGTATTTGACAGCGTTATAGGTACGTTACTCAATATACAAGGAAAGTCTAAGGATGGCCTTAACATAAGGAAGGACATGGTAAACATGGGAATGAGAACTGAATTGGGACCCGTGACGAAAGGAAGACGAACATATCTGCCACCTGCTGTTTAGACTCTATCTAGAAAGGAGAAGAAAACATTGTGTAAGTTCCTCAGTGAAGTTAAAGTTCCAGAAGGCTACTCTTCAGATATTAGAAGACTTGTGTCCATGAAAGACCTCAAGTTAAAGAGTTTGAAGACGCATGAATGCCATGTTATAATGGAACATTTTTTACCAATAGGTATACGTTCTATTCTGCCAGAAAAAGTAAGAAGCGCAATAACTAAACTGTCTTTTTTCTTCAGGTCAATTTGCAGTAAGGTGATCGATCCCGCGATCTTACCAACATTGCAAAAAGATGTAGTTGTTACTTTATGTGATCTTGAAATGTATTTTCCTCCCTCGTTTTTTGACATAATGGTTCATCTAGTCGTTCATCTTGTGAAAGAGACACACTTGTGCGGACCAGCTTATATGAGATGGATGTACCCTGCTGAACGTTATATGAAAATATTAAAAGGGTACGTGAAAAACAGAAGTCGACCGGAGGGTTGTATTGCCGAATGATACATTGGTGAAGAAGCAGTTGAGTTTTGTACTGATTTTCTGTCAAATGTTCAATCAATTGGACTCCCCAAATCTCATATTGTTGAAAAAAAAAGGAAAAAGGCTAATTGGAAATAAAGTTTTGACAGTATCAATGGTCGAGCGGGATCAAGCGCACTTGTATGTTCTGCACAATGAGATTGAGGTTGAGCCGTATGTTGAAATGCACAAGGTTGTTCTCTGAGATTTAAATCCGAATAGAAATGAGAATTGGATAGTACGAGAGCACAATCGAAGTTTCATACCGTGGTTTAGGGAACATATTTATTCAAAGTATCGTTCAGATCCTGCTTCAGTAACAGAAAGTTTGAGATGTTTAGCCTATGGTCCAAGTATAATTGTGTTTTCTTATAGCGCATATGCAATTAATGGATACACATTTTATACCAAATAACAGGATGATAAAAGTACTATGCAAAATAGTGGTGTTACCTTGGTAGCTGAAGCAATGCACATATCAAGTGCAAATGACTTAAATCCGAAATTTGCAAATTTGTCATATTTTGGGGTTATCGAGCGCATTTTGGTGTTTGATTACGCAAAGTTTCAGATTCCTGTATTTGGTTGCAAGTGGGTTGAAAATAATAATGGCATACGAATGGATAAGTCAGGATTTTTGCAAGTGGATCTCAATAGGGTGGGGTACAAAGATGAGCCTTTCATTCTAGCCTCTCAAGCTAAACAAGTGTTCTATGTCAATGATCCGACAAGTACGAAATGGTCTATAGTGCTTTTATCAAACAAAATAGTTGATGAAAACATTGGAGATCAAGGTGATATTGGTGTTGGCATTGAATCTTGTACAAGAAACGATCAAAATGAGAATGAATCTTGTATTAGAAATGATCATAATGAGGGTATTTGGATCAATCCAACCGTCCGCGTTGTTAAGAGACGCGTAGAACACAATCCTACCAAGAAAAGAAAGAGACGTTAGTGAAAAAGGTAATAGTATACATATTCCGACTAAAGTGCTTTATTCAATTTGTACCGATTGTTATATATTCAATTTGTATAGTTTTTTCAATTTGTATTCCGATTGTTACAATACTTATTCAATTTTGGTGCATATTTTCGTTCTGTACATAACTTTTGAACCATGTATCCGTTTGTCAACTTCTTTACATGTAACTATACTATTTTGACAATTCCGGAGCTGCTCATTCACTTATCTTTACATTTCGGGACTGTTTTTTATATCGGTTTTGCTTCTGCCCGTGATCAAAAGTCGGGCTTAGGGTCTGAATTTCGGAAAACCGACTTCATTTTTGAGTCCCTGAGGACGTTTTACCATAGCCATGTAAATTTCGTTCAATTCCGACAACTTTCTTTTTTTTGACGCTTATTCTGATTTCATCGATTTCGATTCCGATTTACTTGTACATGCATGGTTTGACTTCCATTTGACTTGTATAGATTGTTAGCTTATTAATAGTGTACTAATGTGCTTTAGTTTGTTTGATACAGATTCAATGGCTAGTAATCAAGAAAACCCACAAGAAAACTCACAAGATAGAGATGCTCCGGATACAAATCCTCCACCCGATACATCATCAAAATAAGTTGCACGAGGCATCACCATTATGAACGGAATCATTCTACATAGAGACCAAGGATTAATATATAATTTGGAATGGAATTCTGATAACCAACCAATTGGTCCTAATTCTGCAAAGTTGACAAGCTATATTGGTACACTTGTTCGTTTGCATATTCCAGTCTCCGTAGCTAAATGGAATCTGAAAAGCAAAGAGTTGGACGAGAAAAAAGACATGATTTGGGACGAGCTTAAGGTATCATATATGGTTGTGTTAGACGCTGGCCTTAGGATCTAGAGGGGGGGTGAATAGATCGTTCGCAGTTTTACGGAATTAAACAACTTTTCAGCGGAAGTGATTCTGAATCGACTCGCGTCTATTCCGAACCACTATCGAAACGATTATATATGTGTTTAAAAAAACCAGTCAAAGACTTGAGGTAAATGATAAGAGTATATGTTGCAGAATCAAGGCGTTTCTCTTATTGAAAATCAGATTAACTTTTTGTATGATGGACAATGTTTGCAATGCAGTAAGAGTGATAGAAACAATTATACAAACACTTGGTGATAATGATCAAATTGAAGGTAATTCAATGTGTGATGGATTGTGATGTTTATGTACGTTCTTAGTTCACAATCTTAACACTCGAATCGTTGATCAATTTGCTATTATAACCAAATATGAACAGAATGTAAATGAAAAAGTAAAAGCGACAAGAACACGATATTTGTTTAGGCAGTTCGTCGATCGTCCTCGCTACGACTACGTCTGCCCCCAATTCCAAATTGAAATTGGGTAATCTTTCATTAATGTTGAAAGTAGTATATACAAAGAAGATAACAAAGCGATAAACGATAAACCAATTATGTCGATCCTTTGAATCTTCTTCCCCCTTAATCTTGAGCAAGATCAAGGTTATCCAAGAGCTTCACTTTGATTCCCTTCTGCAGTGTCTTGATTCCTTGAACTCCCCGTTCCTCAATCGTTACACTCAGCCGAATCCTCAATGATCGCCTCTTGATAAAAACCCCCAAGAACCACCCGTCGTGGAGGACAAAACCCGCAGATTTTATTCACCAACAAACCCCACAAACCTTCACCCACTAGGAATCTTCAATTCCGTTCCATGGACGTTATCGAACTCATCACTAACCCGCAACGCAAGAATGATTATGTGTAATTGTGTTGGAGATGATGAAGAACGAAGATGAGAAGCGTTTGTGTATCTTTCAGTCGTTGGTGTTCTTTGAATAATTACCCTTGGACAATATATATGATAGCTTAACAGTTGGAGATGAGAGAAACAGAATTTTTGGCATTCTTGATCAGTTAGGTCGACCTCTTGTAGGGGTTAGGTCGACCTAGCAGTGCTTGCTGAAGTTTGCTCCCAGTTAGGTCGACCTGTTGAAGGAGTAGGTCGACCAGAATCCTCTTCTGATGCGTTCTGGGAACATTTTCTCAGATTAGGTCGACCTAGTTGTTATGTAGGTCGACCTAGCAGACTGATATGAAGATTTCTTCATTTTACGTCGACCTAAATGGTCTGTGAGTCGACCTAGCAGCAGTATATGGCTTTTTCTTCATTTTAGGTCGACCTGGGTTGACAGTAGGTCGACCTAACTGCTGATTTTCTGCATTTTTCTTGTTCAGCTTGTGTTGAGTCGACCTTTATGCATAGTAGATCATCCTGTGCTTTCATGAGTGATTAAATGCTTTGCTTTTCCGATTCCTCCTTGTTGTTTGGATGCTCATTTGAGTTTGCCATAAATCAAAAACATCTTAGAGTGTAATCTTGTATTCACATACTCCCCCTTTTTGATGATGGCAAACCAATAGTCAAAGGCTTTGGTAGTAAGTGACACAGACTCAACAAGGCTCCCCCGTACATCCAACATCTATTTCTCAACCAAGCAATCTCTCCACAAAGCTCCCCCGTACACTCAGCATCTATTGTATCTATCCAAGCAATCTCTCCACAAAGCTCCCCCGTACACTCAGCATCTATTGTATCTATCTCCCCCTTTGACAACATCAAAAAGAGAAACAAAGAAAACATAGTAGGAGAGTAACAAGAGAAATAAAGAATACCGGTAGTCATAGAGATAGATAACATGTAAATGGTGAAATCATAAGAACTAAACATGTTTTAAAGAAAACCAACAACATACATAGTAGTTCAAGAGAGTAATAAAAGAAAACAGAGAGTACTACATCATATAATGTTTTTAACAAAAAAAAGCTTAATGACATGAAATGCAATGAAATGATGATATGATAAACAATATGTCCTAACGCCTGCCCCTTCTTCCTCTTCCTCTTTGAAATGTATGAGGTCGATCTTCTTCAACCTGTTCCAACAAATCCAGCACAGACATGTTAAGAGTGTTGAAGCTTTGGCTTATGTTAGCATGGCGATGCAATGCCGTTTCCTCAAACTGATTCTGCCTCAATACGGAGTTGGATGCAAACGTCTCAAAATCGTTCTTTTGTTCTTGAACCAAGCCGTACAACGATTGATATTGACGTTGTTGTTCCTCATATCTATCTTGTTGAAGCTGCTGCATTGTTTGAAATTGAAGCTGTTGAGTTTCAAAGTTCTGCTGTTGTTGAAGTTGCATAGCTTCAAGCATAGATATTATGTTGGATTGATCAGGAGGAGGTGGAGCTGTGTATCCCCAAGGGATATCTTCTTGTTGTGGCGGAACATATCTCCAATTTGCATCCGTGTCATGAGCTGCGTCTTCCATGGTATGATCCTCATCATTTGCTATTTCTTGATCATTTCCTTCTTCTTCATTTTCTGCAGTGTGACCAAATTCTGTAGGATCATCATAGTTGTAGATGATTTTTCCGGTCCCCTTTTGAATGAGATAATAGGTTCCCCTATTTGGATCCCAATGATATCCCATGAGGGTTAAGGTTGTTTGGGAAAAGTCCTGGTTCTGTTTCATGTTAATGTATGATAATCCATCGAGCTTCATGCCGAAATGGTTCACAATTGTTTGTATGATCGAGCCATAGCAAAGAGCAGTAGTCTTCTGCTTTACTTCCTCAAACTTAGAAGTTAGAAAGTGTGGCCAGTGCACACGTGTTCTATTTTGGATCAAGTACATCAACACAATTTCATTCCTTTCAATTCTGGAAAATCCGCCTGCTCGTGGTCGAATGACTCTTGAGATGACCCAATTTAGAAGCCTAGGATCTCTCTTCAGGTGACCGGCTGTTATTGTTTCATTAGGTTTGTCAAAGACGGAAGGATCTTTGAGGATAGACTTCATGTAGGCCACATGATCATAGATTCCCGGTACGTCCCCGTCTTCTATACGTAATTCATCGCCTACAATGTTGAGACCAAAGATACTAATCCAAGCACGTTTGTCAACGATATGAGATCTTGACCCCATCTTAAACTTAAAATTACAGCCTGCCTCTCTTGTGAACCCTGCATAGAATGCCCTAACAGTGTTCTCACAGTATGGTGTGGCACATTCCAAAAGGGGATGAACATTTTGATGCTCAATAAGACTCACAACTTCAGGAATATGCATATTTTTAGCAACATGTTGATTGAAGATATACTGCTTCACTACCTTCCTTTTCATTTGCCATTTTTCAAAATTATCTCTACAATCAGGGTGAACAAGGGCTACAGCACTTACCGGTTGTGAGGATGATCCAGATGCAACTTCTTTTCCCTTTCTTGATTTTGGAGGCATAGTTGTTGATGATTTTGTGTAAGAAGGATGATTTTGAACAATTTTGAGTTTGAGGAGTTAGGGTTAGCCGTACCAAATGTGATGAGAATGAGAGGGGATGAAAAGATGGAATGTTTTGAATGAATGAGAGTGGGTCGGGTCGACCTAACAGACCCAAATATGGAAAAAATAACGCAGTAGGTCGACCTAAAGTGTGGCTGGGTCGACCTAACAGAAGTAACATGAAAACCGACCAATTTAGGTCGACCTAAATTATGAGTAGGTCGACGCAACTGGGCCTTTTTAGTTTCTGAAAGGAAGATTCTTCTGTAGGTCGACTCAAATACAGAGTAGGTCGACCTAAGTTTCCTTAAATGATGAAAATGCCTTAGAAATGTTTCTATATGATGTATTTTTGTTTTGTCATTTGCTTGAATGCACAAACATTGTATGTTATGAATGAAAATGATGAACACATATACATAAGTATTTGAGAAGAGTAGATAAGAACACATGAAGTCACTATAAGCATGTTAATTGATAGCATATTATAGTATCAATAAAATTTTTGGAAGTGAACAATAAACATGTTACCGCTTTCTCAATATGTAGGTGTTTTGTCATCATTGTGTGGAGTCTTCTTGTCAGTGTGCCATACTCCTAGATTTGATGATGAATTGTTTTGATGGAATGTTTCACATGTTGATTTTTGCGAAAAACTCATCTAGTATCGATTACTTGATGTTCTCCCGGATGCGGGACATAGTCCCAAACAGTATTCTGCTAATAATAGGTTTAAAATCTCTTTGCAATGCAACTTGCCAATTTGCACATCAAGTAATGCGTCCTATGTGTTTTTCGGGTTAACTGTATTTGTAATGTATCTTATACATTTGCGATGGCCAGAGCACCTACATTTCCTCTGCCAAGTATGGTTCTTCAATCTGTCTTCATAGATGACATACCAAGAGTGGTATGTCTTCCTTTATGTGTCTTGAGCACCAGCTGTCAAGGAACCACCACCTTTCGGCGATGTCAAGACACATTTCCTGCGAAATTAAATTAGAGTGGAAGGTCCCCAATCTTCATTGGGTCCTCGATGGTGAGTACACAAATTGTTGCACTTAGGCAACCATTGAAATACTCCTTTAGGAACTAAAATTCTCCTAAATTTGCATTTTTCAATGGTATGTCCCTTTTTGCAACAATAATGACAGGTAATATGATGAGAATATGGAGTTTTGCTAGTTGATACTTTTGGTACAAAAGTGTATTTACTATATAAAGGAGTATACGATCTTTTGAACTTGTTTGGATCAACCGCAAAAGTCACTTTTGGTTGTAGAGCCTTGTCTAACTTGGCTTTTAGATCTCTTACTTCTTTTTGCCAAATGTGACATGTCTCACAACCAAACCATGATGTAGGATCTATTTCAACTTTGTCCTTTTGAATGTCTAGCATAGATTGTTTTAAAGCTTCCATATCCTTTTCGGTTTTCTCAACTTTTGATTCAAGATATGAAAATATTTTCTTATTTGAGGCCAAAAGTTTGAAAGCTTTAATTGCATCTCTATGTAATTCTTCAAAAGCAAGTTTTAGTTGAGAATGAGATACCTTATCTACGAGTTCAGGTTTAAGATGACTTACAGCTTTCTTTTTCTTGTGTTGATGAGCCATGAAACATAGGTTTGCTGATTCTTCTTCATCGCTTGATGAGCTTTCACTAGATGAATCACTTTCCCATGCTATGTAGGCTCTTTTAGATTTGTTATGACCTTTGCTTTGGTTCTTCTCCTTCTCTTTCTTAAGGTAAGGACAATCCGGTTTGTAGTGACCGGCTTTCCCACAATTGAAGCAAAGACCTTTGATTTTTCCCTTGTTGTCGTCATCTTGTTTGAACATGTTTGATTGCTTTCTATAGTTGATCAAGCCTTTGTCAGAATGTTTTGCTCCATTTTTCTTTAGATATTTGTTGTATCTTCGCACAAACAGTCCCATTTCCTCATCATCGGAGTCTTCGTCATCACTTGTGTCACTATCCTTTGGCTCTCGTTTTGAGGTCTTGGAGCTCGAAGCTTTTAGAGCTATTGACTTCTTCTCTACCTCTTTCTCCATGTTCTTTTCTTTCTTTGTCCTTTTCTCATGCATGTCAAGACATTTAAGATGCTGTTCATGTTCCTCTAGTTTACCAAAAAGAGTGGTAATGTCTAAAGTGTTGAGATCATTTGCTTCCTTAATTGCTGTAACTTTGGGTTGCCATTCCCTGTTCAAACACCTTAAGATTTTGTTAGTAGCAACTGCATTGGAAACAGGTCTATCAAGAGAATTTAATCGATTTTTCAGATGAACGAATCTCTTCTGCATGTTTTCGATGGATTCACCATCTTCCATGTGGAAGAGTTCGAACTCTTGAGTTAGCGTATTGATCCTAGCTAGTTTGACATCATCCGTTCCCTCGTGGGCAACTTGCAATGTATCCCACATAGCTTTAGCTGATCTACAATGGGAAATGCGATAGTATTCATCAACTCCTAGAGCTGAGATTAGAATGTTTCTCGCTTTCCAATCGTATGCATATCTCTTTTCATCTTCAGCATTCCAAGTATCTTCTGGTTTTGGAACAACTGCACCAGCTGCATTTGTCATGGTGATCTGAAATGGACCATTGACAATAGCTGTCCAGATGTTCCTATCAATTGCATTGATATGGACACACATACAATCCTTCCAATAGCCGTAGTTTTCGCCGTTGAAAACTGGAGCTATATTATGAGCCCCTTTAGGTCCGGAAGCCATCTTTCCAATAAGTGTTTCACGTAGCACGGAATAAACCAGAGCTCTTGATGCCACTTGTTAGACGCTGGCCTTAGGATCTAGAGGGGGGGTGAATAGATCGTTCGCAGTTTTACGGATTTAAACAACTTTTCAGCGGAAGTGATTCTGAATCGACTCGCGTCTATTCCGAACCACTATCGAAATGATTATATATGTGTTTAAAAAAACCAGTCAAAGACTTGAGGTAAATGATAAGAGTATATGTTGCAGAATCAAGGCGTTTCTCTTATTGAAAATCAGATTAACTTTTTGTATGATGGACAATGTTTGCAATGCAGTAAGAGTGATAGAAACAATTATACAAACACTTGGTGATAATGATCAAATTGAAGGTAATTCAATGTGTGATGGATTGTGATGTTTATGTACGTTCTTAGTCACAATCTTAACACTCGAATCGTTGATCAATTTGCTATTATAACCAAATATGAACAGAATGTAAATGAAAAAGTAAAAGCGACAAGAACACGATATTTGTTTAGGAAGTTCGTCGATCGTCCTCGCTACGACTACGTCTGCCCCCAATTCCAAATTGAAATTGGGTAATCTTTCATTAATGTTGAAAGTAGTATATACAAAGAAGATAACAAAGCGATAAACGATAAACCAATTATGTCGATCCTTTGAATCTTCTTCCCCCTTAATCTTGAGCAAGATCAAGGTTATCCAAGAGCTTCACTTTGATTCCCTTCTGCAGTGTCTTGATTCCTTGAACTCCCCGTTCCTCAATCGTTACACTCAGCCGAATCCTCAATGAACGCCTCTTGATAAAAACCCCCAAGAACCACCCGTCGTGGAGGACAAAACCCGCAGATTTTATTCACCAACAAACCCCACAAACCTTCACCCAATAGGAATCTTCAATTCCGTTCCATGGACGTTATCGAACTCATCACTAACCCGCAACGCAAGAATGATTATGTGTAATTGTGTTGGAGATGATGAAGAACGAAGATGAGAAGCGTTTGTGTATCTTTCAGTCGTTGGTGTTCTTTGAATAATTACCCTTGGACAATATATATGATAGCTTAACAGTTGGAGATGAGAGAAACAGAATTTTTGGCATTCTTGATCAGTTAGGTCGACCTCTTGTAGGGGTTAGGTCGACCTAGCAGTGCTTGCTGAAGTTTGCTCCCAGTTAGGTCGACCTGTTGAAGGAGTAGGTCGACCAGAATCCTCTTCTGATGCGTTCTGGGAACATTTTCTCAAATTAGGTCGACCTAGTTGTTATGTAGGTCGACCTAGCAGACTGATATGAAGATTTCTTCATTTTACGTCGACCTAAATGGTCTGTGAGTCGACCTAGCAGCAGTATATGGCTTTTTCTTCATTTTAGGTCGACCTGGGTTGACAGTAGGTCGACCTAACTGCTGATTTTCTGCATTTTTCTTGTTCAGCTTGTGTTGAGTCGACCTTTATGCATAGTAGATCATCCTGTGCTTTCATGAGTGATTAAATGCTTTGCTTTTCCGATTCCTCCTTGTTGTTTGGATGCTCATTTGAGTTTGCCATAAATCAAAAACATCTTAGAGTGTAATCTTGTATTCACAGGTTGTTGTTATTATCTTGACGATAATTTGATTAAATTACTTATACTAACACACTCTTTGCGTATGTTTGTTTGCAGAGGTCTTTTAACATACCAGATGAGCGTAAACGCTTATTTAACAAACACCTATCTTAAGGATAAAGAAGGAAACTTTCTTGAAGAGGCCCCGGGACGTCCAAAAAAGTATGAGATCTTCATTGATGAAGAAGATTGGGTTGAGTTTGTAAATCAAAGAGATGAAGCTTTTCGGAAAAGGAGTGACACAAATAGTGCGAGAGCATCAAAAGCCGCGTATCCATACAAAAAAGGGCGTTTGGGATATGCACGCTTAGAGGAAAAAATTGTAAGTAAATAGAAATGTGTTTTAATTAATTGTCTAAATGTGTTTTAATTAATTGTCTAAATGTGTTTTATTTGACGATTTTATCATTTGTGTCAATGCATAGTTAGAGGAGACGAAAAGTGAGGAAACCTCACTTCCAGTACATGTGTTGTGGAAGGAAGCTCGTGTGGGCAAGAATCGAGCTTTCGATCCCGATGTTCAAAGAGTTTATGCTGAATGTGTAAGTATAACACTGTGTCTTTAATTAAATCAAATGTTTTTTAATATATAATTGATTTTTTATCTCCACTAATAATTATTGAAATGTAAATGAATTACAGGAGACCTTGTCGCAATCGGTATCCACCGGTGAGGACCAGGATGATAGGAGCGTACTTAGTAGAGCACTAGATGCTCCTGAGTATCCCGGTCGGGTGAGGGGTAAAGGTCATGGTGTGACTCCAACCTCTTTTTACAAGCATTCTAGGAGAAGAAATCCTACCAATGAAGAAGTGTTGCAAAAATTGCAGGAATTACAAGCACAAGTCTCTGAATTGCAAAAAGATAAAGAGATGTATATGAGAGACAAGTGCAATACTTCATCCGTGAAAGAAACTAGTGATAAAGCTAGTATCAACTGTCAAAGAAAATTTCCCTAGGTAATTATAAATTTTTTTCCTTACAAATTATTTTATTTTATTAATGATAATAACTCTATATTTACTATTGGTTTAGGGCATTTCATCTTGCCAACTATACTTATCGTCACCGAATTATCGCCTAGTTGGCAAGGGAAAATTGCATAACACTTTGGGAGATTTACTTCACCATAGACCGCTCCCGGATGGACACCTGAAAGTATCAGTTGATGTTGTATTAGATCATGATGCGGTGCTACCGGTACCTGACATGGTCTCAGAGACAACATTGATGCGAGATGCAATAGGGTCATTTGTTGCATGGCCCTCGGAGCTCATTATCATTGGTGATGAGGTATATTGAAAACCATTATGAATCATTTAGTTTTCGAATGTCAATTCTGCATCGTTACATTAATTATTTTTTACATTTTAATTTTAGACTGCTCCTACAAAACCCGCAATTAAGGGTAAAGGGATTTTACAGGAGGAGGAGTCTGTTGCATCACTAAAAGAGGTACATTTAAAGTGTTAATATATAATTTGAATCTAAAACTGCATGATTTTATATTTTACCGATTGTTATATGATTTTTAGGAATCTGCTCGGGGGTCAAAACAAGTGACATAGCAAGTTCGTAGCGTACCACCCAAGGGTCCTCCGAAGCAAGCGGCAAAAAAAGGTGGTGCTTTTGTACCTCGATACCGGACGACACTCGGAACACTTGTTGATATCTCCGATTTGAAGGATGGTGCTCTCCGTGAAATCAATATGGATGAAGGTATCTTTGGTATTGAATTCATGTCAAATATTGCACTAGATGACTTGGAAGAGATTTTTACGCATGAACAACTAAGCATCGCTAATATGCACTCATACATCCGGTAATATTCACTCATCCGATATATTATTTAATTAGTCGAACAATTTATTTACACATTTCAATGAAAATAATCTAATGTTTATTATGTTTTTATTTAAGGTTGTTGTATGATAGAGTGTTGCGCGAGACTGCATTGTCAAACAGATTCCGTTTCGTGTGTTCTGCCCATTGCAGCGGAATGACAATTGCTACCGAACCGGAATCAGTTAGACAACGCTTAGTCGATAGATTTCTGTCCACCGACAATACAGAAAGTCTGATTCTTTGGGCGTATAATACCCGACCAATAGGGTTAGTTTCTCATTCTTGGTTCATCTAATCTTTGTTTCTTTTGCGTAGCAAAATTTTCATATAACCTATTATTTTAATTTATAGAGCACACTGGTTGTTGCTTTCTATCAACCCTATAAGAGAAGTGGTATATTTTCTGAATTCGGTAGATGGTGAGTGGACCAATTATCCGGCTATGAAGACAACGATTGATACGTAAGTGGGATCGTTCTAAATATTCGTGTATATTTATATATTTAATTATTTGTGAGATTGATCTAAATATATGCTTTTATATTTTTGTTAGATCAATACAAGTGTTCCGAAGTCAACGAGACGCACAGGTATCCCGGACTAAATCAAACAACATTACTTGGATCAAAGTGCAGGTACATTAATTTTCACAATTTTGCTTATAATATTTATGCTACTTGATAAAACAAGACAACTATAAAATCTTATTTGTTTTTCTATGTAGTGTCTGATATAGCGAAACAGTTCAGATTGCGGATACTATGTTTTGAGGTTTATGAAAGAAATCCT
Source organism: Vicia villosa (assembly GCF_029867415.1). Lineage (NCBI taxonomy): Eukaryota > Viridiplantae > Streptophyta > Magnoliopsida > Fabales > Fabaceae > Vicia > Vicia villosa. The sequence goes on along the minus strand of NC_081180.1, from coordinate 242,133,485 downwards.
TCAAACGAATCAATTAGAGATTCCAATCACGGTATGGATTTATAACTTAATTAGATAACTAGATTGTTATAATTTATTACATTTAACTAAATCATTCATATTATGTTTTTGTTCTGTAGTACTTTGACGACTTCTATGCTGCTTCTTACACGAGACTTAAGTTGGAAGAAATCAAAGAGGGTTTGTGTCAATTTTATATTCATCAGCTATTCATGTAGGTATGAATACATTATTGTGTGAACAGTTTTATGAATACATTATTTTGATAATGACTTTGTGTTTGAGTTTCTTTGGTGGATGTTGGTTCATGTTTGTTTTTGTTGTTGTTGAGCCTTTAATTGACCGTGTTGTTCTGTTCATACTTTGCAGGACCAGGCCGGGAAACGATCAAACTTTTGAAGTATAATATTATATTACTCTAGGATGGTTACTAACTTTGTTCATACTGTTGACAATATTTGAAGTATAATATTGTTGATGTTACTGATTTAGTTTGTTTGACATGAGTTAGTTACATGTGAAACTTTCTGTATATATATCATACTTTACATGATTTAGTTTGTTTGACTGGAACTATAATGATGTATATATATATATAATTTTGGATATTATAATGGTACTATATTAGTATATATATATTGTCCTACCTATGGTTGAAAATATATCGTCGAAAATATATTACAGGTCGAAAATATTACAGGTTCAAAATATATTACAGGTCGAAAATATTACAGGTCGAACTGGGAGGCTTAAATTACATGTTGCACTTTGAAATACCTCATTTAGCAACGACAACGCTTCTAAAAAACGCTCTTAAAGGGCCACCTACTAAAGCGCTTTATTACAAAAAGCGCTGCCTAAATTTAAAAAAAAAGCATAAAAATAAAAAAAAAACGCAATCTACGAAAGCGCTTTTGGAAAAGCGCTCTTATAGGGGGGGCTACCTGAGCGCTTTTTCCAGAAAAAGCGCTCTGATAGGGGGGCTACCAGAGCGCTTTTTCTGTAAAAAGCGCTCTTATAGGGGGGGCTACCAGAGCGCTTTTTCCAGAAAAGCGCTCTTATAGGGGGGGCTACCAGAGCGCTTTTTCCAGAAAAGGGCTCTTATAGGGGGGGCTACCAGAGCGCTTTTCTGGAAAAAGCGCTCTTATAGGGGTGGCTACCAGATCGCTTTCAAAAGCGCTTTCGTTACCTATGGCAGCGCAGGTTTTGGCAGCGCTTTAAAGCGCTTTAGTAGCCCAAAAAAAGCGCTTTCGTAGCCCTTTTCCGTAGTAGTGCCAATAAAAATATTTCTTTTATGCAGCAAATCATTGACTTGCCTACTACCACAGTGAAGTGTTCCAGCACTAAGACATTGTTCTCATATGAATCTTAGTGTGTGAGAATTGGCAATCATTGAACATTATAATGACACTAAAATGCTGCATTTTCACTTACATTGATTACCTTGAATTTGGTGTGAAAGTTGTTGTGCTAAATGTCATATCTGAACCTCTAAAGTTTTGATAGATATTGTAGTATTTCTCATATTGTTACTGATTTTTTCTTAGATTTGATTACCTTGAATTAACATCCTATTGTTTTGTCGATTTAAGCAACTACGAAGTTCCCACATTTAACGCTTTATATCTTATGTCAAACTCAGGTGCATTTTGATCTTCTATCTTGTAATTTTTTATTTCTAATTTTAAATTAATCACTCCTTCTGGACTGCTAGTGTACTTATCAGACAATTCTAGATGTTCATTTGCAATTAGGGGTGGAAATAGGGTCTGCCCGATAACAGGGGCCTACAGGCTAACCTATAAAGGCTCAGGCCAGGCCACACATTTTTTTTAAATAGAGAAGACCTAGGCTTTTTTATAAGCCTATATAGTTAAAAAGGCTAGGCCTCAGGTCCTAAACAAAGCCTTTTAAGCCTACCAGGCCGGCCTATTTAAATAAATATGAATAATTTCTTATTATCATTATGTTATATTTTGTACTTTGAATTAAAATACATAAATAAAACTTGATTATCTTGAAGACCTTGTGAAAATAAGATGAAAACACGTGATGAACATTGTTTTCATAAGTTCTCTTAAACAAATAGTCTCACATAATTAATGTTAATAGGTAAGTTAAAATAAGTCAATGCAAATAAATTTTTAGTCTTTTGCTTTTTTTAGTTAGGTAGTGTATTTAAACATTATTCTAAATTCTTATTTACATATGTCTAAAACAAATAGGCTTTATGTAGGCTAACAGGCTAACCAGGTCTTCGAAAAGGCCAGGCTCAGGCCTAAAAATAAGCCTATGACAGGCTACAGGTCAGGCTTAGGCTTCAGTTTTTTTGACAAGCCAGACTCAGGCTTGGAAAAGCTTAGCTCGGCCCAACCTATTTCCACCCCTATCTTCAATAATGACTTCAATAATAATTTTAATACTAGTGACAGTTGTAAAACTGTTGGAGCCACCAGAAGTTGTATCAATATGTTATTTAGTTTTCTTCTAGAGGTCGATACAAAACATTTTCATATGTTCTACTTGGTTTAAATCATGAGGGAGTCACACAACTAGAAGTTTTTTTAATCTTTTTAAAGCATTTTCCAATGATTTACATTCGTTTTGTTTGAAGTTAGTGATCTGGTATCGTTTTTGGAAAAAATAAATTTAGGAAAATAGACATCCAGAACAAATGTCTCCATTTCTTCCCATGTTTTGATATTACTTTTATAAAGTGAACAAAACCACTCTTCAGCGTCTTCTGCTACGGTGAAAGTGAAAGGAAACATTCTTAGTCATTTTCCTTCTTCTATATGTGCTTCTATCTTCAAAGTTTTTTTTGTAAGCCAGATATATTGCAAAGAGAACTAAGGGTTCTCAACCTGATTACAAACGAGAACGAGGCTAAGCTCGACAAAAAGAAAAATTACAAACCAATTGAAACTCATGATAAATAAAACAAAGGATTTGTGCTAAATTCATAGAAATTGCAATTTGGATAAGTAGTATTTCCGATGAACATCCATCTCCAAACCAACGCTTTAATGCTCCAAACAGTATCTAAGACGTTCCACGCATCTTTTCTGAAAATAATCCCATTCCTCAAAATCCACATGCTCCAACATGTGGCCATCCAAAAAATACCCGCCTTCCCTCCCCTCACATTGGCTCTATGACAAAATGATCTCCAAGCTAAGTAACTCTCTTTAAAGCACTTGAAATTAGAATGCTTAAAACCTATCCAATCTCCAATATCCCTCCAATTGAGACTAGAAACATTACACTCCAACAAAGAATGATTCAAAGTCTCGTTGCAAATTCCGCAAAAAACACACTTAAGATCTCCATTAAGAATGAAAACACCCCTAGAAAGAAGAAGATCTTTAGAAGGGAGACTATTGATACAACATCTCCACGCAAAACCTTTCACCTTGGTCAGAATATCACCCTTCCAAATAAGCTCAAAAACAAAATTGAATTTATTTACCAGACCAAAAGGAATGCGGGACAAGGTCATCAATCCATAAAAACTACTAACCGTGAAATTTCCCTCCGCTGTTTCCCTCCACGAGACCAAATCCCTTCCCTCCACCTGGGGCCAAAACTGCATCAGAATCGCGTGCAGCCGCTGCCACTGGACAGCAGCCTCCTACTGTGACAGCAGCGATCTCCCCTGCAGATTTTCGCCAACAGCCAGATGCGTGATCGCGTCCGGAAGGCCCAAATTGCCCCACTGCCAGCCGTTGCTAGTCCACCCTCCCATGCACGCGACTACTGCATGTTTCAAACCTGAAAAGGAAAACAAAAGAGGATATCTAACACTTAAGCTTTGATTCCCAATCCAATTGCACAGCCAAAGGAAGGTTGAGAAACCGTTGCCTAAACAAAAGCGACAATTGTCCACAAATAAATTCTCCAAACGCTACGATGTTTGATAAATCACTCCACCATAACGAGTCCTTACCTCCTTATCAAGGTCTTGTGTCTCCTCCTTTTTAGCTTTGATTCCTAAATCCTCGACTCCTTTGGGGTTGGACGATTATAGGTCGATTTGTCTAGTGGGATGTATTTACAAAGCTATTTCCAAGCTCTTGGCTTCTAGAATCAAATTGGTGTTAAACTCTGTAGTTTCTCGTTGCCAAACCGCTTTTGTGCCGGGAAGGAAATTACTTGATGGTGTGTTAGTAGCTAATGAGTTGGTGGATTATGCAAAAAGAGAAGGGAACAAATGTCTTCTTTTCAAGGTGGATTTCGAGAAAGCATATGACAAAGTGACTTGGAACTTCCTTCGGTTCATGCTTAAGAGCATGGGATTCGGGAAGAGGTGGATGTCGTGGATGGAGGCGTTGGTTTTTTCTAGTAGAATGTTGGTTTTGATTAACGGTAGCCTAACAAAGGAATTTCAGGTGGAAAGGGGTTTGAGACAAGGCAAAGTTGAACTCCTTAGTGAAGAACCTCTGTAGGTTTTTGTTGGAATTTTCATTCATTTTAACTATGAGTGGCTTATATTCTAAAAGACGCAACGTTGTTGGGTTAAATTGAAAATGTGGCATGGTCACTATTGTATTAACTATTGTTAGCCTACTTATGTTGAAAAACAAAAGTAAGTAATTTTATCTATCATATTTGCATGGACTAGTACGATATTATAGTCGTTCAACAATCTTTATTATTTTAAGGCAAGTGACTTTAATGCTATTTGTTTATCGAACTAAAACATCGGTACATAAAAGTAAGTTTAATTGACGAGATGAGATTGTTGGGGTTAAGTTACATCATCATATTCTAGTCAACATTTAATGTTATCAAATATCCATCTACTTATGTTATTTATGTCTTCATTAAGTGATGAGGAATGAGTCGTCCTAGAGGCGCGTTAATCGATTAAGAGGGCCAGTATTGCTATTTCATATGACTTCTCTTCCTTTTACTTATATTTCTCCATTTTCACAACATTTGGATTCTCCTCCCTTTCTCCTCATTTGAGGAAGAGGTATGGAAATTCCTAAACGTCTCCCCTATTAAACCACACCCACTGACTAGTATTTAATCAAGGCATTTAGAATTATATGCCGACGGTTGGCATTAACCCTACCATAGGGATGCTCTTCACTTTTTACGACACCAATGTGGTAGTTCTCTAGGGCAGAGTGACCCTAAGTGTATTACCAGGGAAAGGTTTGTTTAGACCCTACTCCAACCATCACAAGGGATGAAAGAATAAGTTTATGAGGGTGAAGGGGTGATACAGCTCTCTCACAATTACTACTGCGGAATACATAGCCATTCACTTCCCTCTCTCACAATTACTACTGGGGACTACAGATCCCTTCACTTCCCTCTCTCATAGACAGACAATCTAGTGGCCATCATGGGTATAACTTAAACTACCTTGTTGTTAAGGAGGAGAAGGTGGTCCATCTTTTGGATGACCTAAAAGTTAAGGAGTTTCCCACTATAATCGCGTTATAAATGAGGGAAGATGATGACATGGATAAATATCTAAGTAAGTTTCTAGTAATAATGGTTCTTATTGGGTATTTATTATAGATTATATGATCATGTTTAGTATTTCCTTTTTGCACAAAATATCTTTAAGATCTCCCTGGAATAAAGGAGGTAACGCTTGGCAAAGGTTAAAGCTGAACGCTCAATACTTGGGAAACCCCAGAGTTACTTAGTCAGTTTGAACTTCATTATGGTCAAAAGAAAAATAGGGGGTTATACACCTTCTAACTCTCTTGCTTCGAAGGCAGAGAAGCGGAAAACTGACCCATCTTCCACTCCAAAGACAACTCATGCCTCTACTACAAAAGGGAGGCATCCTTACTTCATCGCATCCACTACCCTCCATAGGGAATAACCATGATTTTAACTCCATAAAGTTCACTAACGCTCGCCTTCCCTTCCCTGAGGGTTTCCTACGTGATTACAAAGGTATATGTAGGGGTGATCAAAACCAAACCAACCCAATAGAAAACCGCAAACCAAACCAAACCAAACCGAAACCGCAAAAAACCGCATTTGGTTCGGATTAGTTTGGGTCATCTTTTAACAAAACCGCACGGTTTGGTTCGGTTTGCGGTTTGTATTTTGTAAACCGAACCAAACCGAATCAAACCGCATTATATTACAACCTAAATTTTACTTAACTCACATCCAACATAAACTTAAACCTATTATACCTTAGCCTTATGATTACCAACAATTTTCTCATCCTTACACATATAATTTCAGTCCCGATCTTCTCAAATCCCTAATAACATTATCGCATCTTCTTTGCCACATACATCTTCCTTCTTCTTCTATAATCTCTACTCTCTTATATTCTTTCTTTTTCACCTTCTCATTTTTATGTAAATGTTCCGTACTTCAGTTTCGTTTTTATCGCACATCTTCTTCTCTAATCTCTCAACACTTTCTTTTCTTTTTCACCTTCACTGATCTCTTGTCTCTTATATTCTTTTGTTTCATTATAATAATTTTTATATTGTTTTATGCTATTATTTTATGTTTAATATTTCACTTTTGTCTAATTTAATTTTTACATATTAAATGGAAAATTGTTGTCAAAATATGACGAGTTTTGTTGTTATTTGATAGTGTATGAATGTCTAAAGACAAAATTATGTTGTCATCTATATGTGTATGTATGACTCAATAAAATATTTGTAAAAAACCGAACCAACCGAACCGAACCAAACCGCATTAGTTTGGTTTGGTTTGGTTCGGATTTTTTTTAAAAGTCAACCGAACCAAACCAAACCGCACGATTTTTTCTCTTGCGGTTCGGATGATTTTTTTCGTCAAAACCGCCCAAACCGCACCGCGAACACCCCTAGGTATATGTAATATGTCCTCTCTTAGATTGTTTGATCTCAAAGAGAGCCACCTGTTGACAACCTTTCTAATGAAGCGTGTTGATTTAGAAAAGCATGTTCAAACTAAGAGTGAGAAGAACATGAAGCTCTAAAGCTATCAGGAAGACATAGCCAAAGGGCAAATGATCATATAGGCTTTGTATAAGGAGAAATAGGTATTGGCAAAGAATATCTAAGAGGCACATACAAAATCTAAGGACTTTGTTTCCACTGAGGAAAAATTGAAAGAATCTGTAGACCAGGGACTTATCTATCAGATCCTTCTTTTATCCCCAATTGGATTTAAGCCATTTGGACATGTTCAAAAGCGTCCGCTAGTTGACGATATATAGACAATGTTCCTCTAGTTGACCTAGTCGTCCCTATCAAGGACACATGAACAAGTGACCTCAAGCACAAGAGAGGGTGAATAGTGGTTTTAGAAAAGTGTGCATATTTTTCTATTTCTCGATTAAGATCGTATAGTAATGTTTTTAAGTAGTAAAGCGTAGAGGAAGTAAAGTAACTAAATTATATTGCAGAAACTTAAAGAGGATAAGGATAGAAAGATTGCACCTGGGAGTTGTCCAGGTTTGGCAAAATGCCGGCTTAGTCCTATCCCCAAGAGATCTTCTTGAGATTTTTCACTAGTCTTGTGAGCTTTTATCGCTTATGCCCACAAACCTTAATACAATTCAATCTTTTGAGTTTGAACCGTAATTTTGATCTATTTTAATCGATTAGGTTAATCAATTAATTTAGATAAAATTTTCTTTCTAGTGATTTCTAGAGCTCCTAAGCTATATGGCAGGGCTCCCAAGATATTTTTAAAGGTTTTTCTCTTAGTAAAAAATGTTTCTTTTGTGTGTGTGTGTGTGACTTGCCTTAGTATTTTTAAGATACTACTTTATTTTTACAGTACTTAGCTCAATTAGACAGAATGGCAAGACTTGGCGAGCTTCCACCTCTTTATTTTTGACGAGACTTTTTAGGACTTCTATTGTGATTTTAATGTTTGTTGACATTTGACTTTGATTACTTCATGTTTGCTGACAGTTGAGTTTAATTACCTCATATTTTATAGATGCCTTGTTGTCATCAAAACCTGGCTGTTACCTGCAAGCACATAGATCCACATTCTCCCCCTTTTTGATGGTGACAAAGCATCACTCACGGGAGGCGGTAAAAAAACAAAAAGAATAAAACAATTTTGGAGTGATAACACTCCCCTTTAGTAAGATATAGTGTATTCCTTCCACCTGAGTGTATACTTCTCCCCCTTTGTCATAATAAAAAGGGTAAAAGAAAGCACATAGATTCACATGTAGTTACTTATGCAAGATTGATTTAAAATTCCAAGTTCTCTTCTTATGAATAAGAAATTCTCTTTTTCAAGTGGTTTAGTGAATATATATGTGAGTGGATTGTATAAGTCTACAAAATTAAGCATGCATTCACCTTTTTCTACATGATATCTAATAAAGTGGTGCCTAATGTCAATATATTTGGCGTGAGAGTGAAGCATAGGGTTTTTGGTGAAGTTTATTGAATTGGTGATGTGAAATCTTTTCGGTAAAACTCCTATTTTGAAACCATAGTCTTTTCATTGTTGTTTCATCTATATGATTTGGGCACATCAGCTTCCGGCAGCGACATAGTATGCCTCAGTTGTGGACAGAGCTACACTAGCTAGGTTTTTACTGTGACAGGAAACAAGTGAGTTTCCAAGTAGGTGACATGTACCACTGGTACTTTTTTTATTTAATCTACAACCTGAAAAATTAAAGTATGAATATTCTAATAAGTTACATTTGGTTAATTTTTGGTACGATAGACCCATTTGTTGTGTGCATGTGACGTAACGCAGTATGCGTTTTAAGGCGCTGAGATGTGACTCTTTAGGAGATGGTTAAAAAATGCACACATACATACAGAAAACAATATATCAGGTCTGGATTCAATTAAACATAATAGTGATCCAATAATACCTCAATATTTTCTTTCATCGACTGATTTTTCGTGTTCATCTTTGTCTAAGGAGCATGATGTTGACATTGGTGTTGCTAGTACCTTTGATCTTTCCATACCAAACCTTTTAAGTAATTCCTTACAATATTTAGCCTAGTTTATCAATGTTCCTCCTTTGGTTTGATAGATCTGAAGCCTTAGTATGTACTTTAATTCTCCCATCATAGACATTTCAAATATATTCTGCATTATTTCAGAAAATTTCTTGCATAAAGATTTATTAGTAGCACCGAAAATGATATCATCAACATATATTTGAACTAGTAATATGTCATGTTCTATTTTCTTAATAAGAGAGTTTTATCAACTCGTCCTCGATCAAATTTATTTTCAAGTAAAAACTTACTTAAGTGATCATACCATGCTCTAGGAGCTTGTTTTAGGCCTTATAATGCATTTTTAAGTTTAAACATGTGATTTTGAAAAGTGGAATTAATAAATCCAGTAGGCTAGTAAAAGAACCTCCTCTTAAATGTATCCATTTAGAAAAGTACTTTTTGCATCCATTTAAAATAGTTTGAAATGCATGATGCATGAAAAAGCTAATAACATTCTTATGGTTTATAATCTGGCCACATAAGCATAGGTTTCATCAAAATCTATTCCCTCCCGTTGGTTATATCCTTTCGCAAATAGTCTAGCTTTATATGTTAAAAAAATTTCTTCTTCATCTAGGTTGTTGCAAAAGATCCATCGGGTTCTAATAACCAGATTAGCTAAATCTTTAGGAACAAGTTCCTAAACATTTTTTTCTCAAAATAACTTTGCTCTTCTTGCATAGAAAGAGGCCAATGCTCATCGGTATAAGCTTTGTTGACTTCTTTTGGCTCAAGTTGTGAAACAAAAGCCACGAAATTATATACCTTGTTGAGTTCATATTCATGGGTTAATGCGCCCAACCTTGCCCTCTTCACCTCAATAGTACCTTTATAGGTGATTTGAAGGATGTCCCACATTTCTTTAGCAATTTTGCAGTGAGAAACTCGCAAGAATTCATCAAGATCTAATGCAGTATTGATGGTATTTTTAGCTATCAAACCACGTTGCACATTCTCTTTATTTTCTTTGGACCAATCCTTTTTAGGTATGTTTACTATAACACCATCAAATGTGTGTGTAGGAACAAATGGTCTATCTTCCACAGTTTTCAAAATACCACAATCCATTCCTTCTATGAAGAATTTCATTTTCTCTTTCCACAACCCATACTCTTCTCCATTAAAGGATGGATACTTGTTTAGTGAATAGCTTGAAGTCATCCTTCCTCATGAGGCGATTAGTCCTTCACAAGAGTTAGGCACTTATGTCACTTGTTGAACAAGTGACCTCAAGCACAATGGGGGGGGGGGGGGGATTATGTGTTAGAACAAGAAATGTTCTGATCAATATTCTTAGTTTTTATGATAACATTATATATTAATTTTGTATAAGACAATGTGGTACTCTAATTATTCACGTTTTCCTTTTCAGGAAAAGTCTTAAAGAGTATGCACAAAATAAGCGTTCAGAAGCTCTGACCTAGAAGATCTGGATGGCTTCATCAGAACATGGTTTGGAAGACATCAGAAGATGGTTCTGCATAATTCAGAACATGATCTGAAAAGCATCAGAAGATGACAGTCAGAAGCAAAGCTCTGAAGATCTGATGGTATCACGCTCCAAAGCACTTCTAAAGTCTGAAGACAGAAGTTGCATCTGCACCAAAGCTGAAGACTCTGATATTCAAATGTTTATTCTACATATTCTGAGTCCAGAAGCAAGTACAAGATAAAAAGGCTATAACGTCGAATCTCTGACTGACAAAAGGAACGTTAGAAGCTACAAAAGGCAAAGTCAGAAAAAGCAGTTGAAGCATGGCTCAAGGTAGTTGACAAAAGAGTGAAACATTAAATGCAGTAGTGTACTATTCACGTAAAGCATTAAATGCTCCTAACGGTCACATTTCCTCAACGCCTATATATAGAAGTTCTGATTTAGAAGCAGCAAGAACTCTTGAACGAAAAAGAACCAAAAACACTGTCAAACTGAAATCACACAAAAGCAAAGAAGAACTTCATCTACAACCTCACAACATTGTAATATTTTAGTGAGTTTTAGAACTTAAACTTAAGAGAAAAATCACTTGGTGATTATAGCTTATTAAGAAGCATTTTAATCTCTTATAATATTTATTTTACATTGATTGTAAAAGGAGGTTCCTAGAGTGATCAAGTTGTGATCTGTAGACTCTAGAAGACTTAGAGGGTATCTAAGTGGAGAACCATTGTAATCAGTTTGATTAGTGGATTAAATCCTCAGTTGAGGTAAATCACCTTGTCAGGGGTGGACTGGAATAGTTTAGTTAACAACGAACTAGGATAAAAATATCTGTGTGATTTATTTTTATCTACCTTTTTTAGAAGAAACCCTTATTCAATCCCCCCTTTTCTAAGTGTTTTTCACTCCTTCATCATGGTTTTAGAAAAGTGTGGATATTTTTCCCTTTTCATGATGCTACCACCGTATACCACTCTCTAAGGAAGGGAAAAAATTCTAAATAATAGAAAGGAGATTAGAAATTAAATCTAGATCAAAATAAAAATGGTTAACTAAGTTTTTGATCCTTATAATTTTTTTTAATCAAGATATCACTAAAAGAACAAAGAGTTCTACCAAAGAGATTACAAAAGGGCGAGGCACAAAACACGCCCCGAAGAAAAATTACTCACCAAATATACCCTATGCCAAGTACAATAAAGGAAAATTGATAAATTCATAGAAGTTATAATAAGTAGGAGTAATTTTCCCAATGAACAACCACCTCCAAATAAGCACCTTAATGCCTCAACCGGTATCAGAAACGTTCCAAGAGTCATTCCGGAAAATAATCTCATTTCTAAGCTTCCAAATAGAAAATAAATTGTCAACCAAATAGTTCCTTCCCTACCGGATTTCCCTTTTTGATTTTCCAAAACTATGACATCCCAAAAAACTACTCAAGATACAATGAAACTTAAAATCAATAAAACCAAACCAAGAAGCCATTTTCTTCCAAATCAAAGAAGAAACACAACAACCAAACAAAACATGATACAAAGACTCCCTCTTCATTTCGCAAAGAACACAATCATGAGAAGACAGAAAAGAAATACCGCGAGATAAAAGCAGATCCTTTGTTGGTAATCTACTAATAAAACTTCTCTAACCTAAAGCCTTAACCTTTTGAGGAACTTCCAATTTTCATAAAAGAGAAAAAAACTATATCATGTTCTTGCTCCGGACCTCTAGGAACATGGAAAAAAGAAGAAAGATCATAACAACTACAAACCGAAAAAACGTTATCCGATTCCTTAACCCACACAACACCATCCCTTACCGCTGGAGCCAAAAAATGTTTCTTAGCAGCAGCAGCATCCGCTGCGTAACCGAAGCAATATCTTGCTTTCAACACCTTATAACATAATGCATCCGAACCACCCAAAATTCTCCATCACCATTTATTAAGAGAGCAATATTAAAATCCCGGATCCTACGAATACTAAGACCGCCTTTCTCGATAGGTAGACAAATACTCTTCCAACTAACCCAATGGATTTTCCTCTTATCACCTACATTACCCGTATAAACTTTTGTTTTTGGTCCCTATAAAAAAATCGCATGTTTTACTCCCTATAAAATTATTATGCACGTAATTTGAGTCCCTGCTATTAAACCAATGTGTATTTTTGTATGATTATTTTGCATACATATTTAGAACGTTTTAACAAGTTTCTTGAAAAAAACGAACTCAAAATTTAATTTCTAAATCAAGATTTTCATTACTTTTATATTATATTTTAAAATTTTAAAAACTCATATTTAATTCTTTCCATTTTAATAAATTCTAAAATTTGGTAAATAAATATTTTGCACTATTCTAAACATGTATGGAAAAAATTATTCAAAAATTTAAAAGTTAAAGGATAATTAAACACTTTTCAAAATTTTAGAAAATAGTAGGGATAATAACCGCGTGCATAAAAAATTTGTTGGAACTAAAGTATGTCATTTTTTAATAGGGACTAAAAATAAAATTTAAAATATTTATAAGGACAAAAAACATATTTAACTCTAATAATAAAGAAAGGTTCTTCTCCATTTAACATTCCAGACTCACACCTCATCCTCTCTCACCCCAACCTTGTCCATGAACTAATCAACCTGATTGAATATAAAGTAACACCTTATGAACCTAACACTTATAGGAGTGGTCTCAACCAAAAGTTCTTTCCAAAAAGAAGTGGGAGTATCCAAGCCAAATTTCTTGCGGAGACTAGCCATTAACCAAATATGATAGATCCTCATCTTTGGATCTAAGGAGGGATACTCCTCTCTAACAATAAGATACATACTAAAGGCTAACACCTCTTCCACCCATGAAAGATGAATCTTGAATGATTCTATATCTAGTGGATATAATATCACGCTAGAGACTAGAAGCATCTGAGATAAGAAATCACATCTACTTACCTAAAAAAGGCCTAGTTAACCAACCAGAGATAACGAACATCGAGACCTTCAAAATTCTTAGACTTCCACATATCATACCACCTAACCCGATAAGTCTTAGAATAACCTTTCACTTATCCATAGAAAAACCTCCATTGAATTTTAAATATCTTCTTCCACACATTAACAACCATCTTAAGAAAAGACATAGAGAAGATATGAATGACATTAAGAATATTATTTAGGAGGATAACCATCCCTCATTAGAAAACATACTCGTGTCAACATTAACATTTATGATAGTGCTCTTAGAAAAATTCACCTAGAGATCTGATACTAATGCAAACCCTTGAAGAATAACCTTTAGGTTCCAAAGATTCTTAATAGAGACAGCATCTAGAATAATTGTTCCATCTGCATACAAAATAAGGGAGAACGCCAAATTTGAAGAACTTGCTCTAAAGCCCGAGAAAAGATCCAGGTCCACAGCCCTAGAGAACAACTCACTGAGACTTAATGCCACATGAATGAAAAAGAAAGGGTCTAAGGGATCAAATTGCTTCATCCCTCTTTGATACTAATTTCTTGGATCAGACAACCATTAACAAAGATCTCAACATTTTAGGAAAACACACAAGCATATATCTAACCCTCCACACAGCATTTAACCCAAATCTAGAAAGCATGTAATATAAAATGGTTCAACAAAACCAATCATAAGATTTCTCAAAATCCACTTTCAAAATAAGACATTCTTTTTTTCTCTTCTTAGCCATATCCACCAACTCATTCACATCAAACACCCTATAAAATAACATGTTGTGAAAAACGATGTCAAGAACAAAGTATAATAGGGAAGACAAGAAGAATAACAAGGATTGGTTACAATTGATATTCTTTTACTTTCTCTTCAAACAAGATTACAAGTGTTACAAGAATAACAAATAACCCTCTCACCCTTAATTAGGATTTGCAGTATGCAATGATGAGAACATCAAGGGAACAAACTAGCTTTCTTCATGCATCTTTATCAAATGCATACAGTGGAGAAACTTACAACTCAACAATGTCTTGGTGATCATATCAACAACATTGTGATCTATCGAAACCTTTAGCACTTGGACTTCTCCACGCTCGATTACTCCTTTGACGAAATGCAACCTCACATCGATGTTCTTAGTTCGCTCATGATATGTTGAGTTCTTCGACATGTGTATTTCACTTTGATTATCACATTTAACAGTGATACCTTCACTCTGAAGTTTCAGCTCCTTAGCAAAACCTTCAAGCCACAATGCTTCTTTCACAGCTTCGGTGAGGGCAATATATTCTGCTTCAGTAGTTGATAATGCAACAACCTTCTGAAGAGTTGCTTTACAACTAATGGTTGTGCCAAACATAGTGAAAACATATCCAGAAATAGATTTTCTTGAATCCATATAACCTGCATAATCAGAGTCGATATATCCTTCGATTACTGCTTTATTATCTTCACCCAAGGCTCCACCATAAATTAGAACTCTGTTTAGAGATCCATTTATATACCTTAGAATCCACTTCAATGCTTTCTAGTGAGCCTTTCCTGGATTCGCCATGTACCTGCTTACAAGACTTATTGCATATGTTATATCGGGTCTAGTACAGACCATAACATACATCAAAGAACCAACTATATTATTATATGGGATGCTATTTATATATGCTCTTTCAACATCAGTATTGGGACACTGATCAATACTCAGCTTAAATTGAGGGTTTGTTGGAGTCACAACAGGCTTTGAATTTGACATATCAAACTTATCGAGAATCTTCCGTAGGTATGCCTTTTGAGATAAGCATAATTTCGAATGCTTTCTATCTCTTTGAATGTTAATTCCAAGAATCCTGGATGCAGCTCCCAGATCCTTCATATCAAACTCCTTATTGAGTTCAACCTTCACCCACTTTACATCTTCGACATTGTTTCTTTCTATGAGAATATCATCCACATAAAGCAACAAAAGAACAAATGAATTGAATGGTCGAAATCGGAAGTAAACACAGTGTTCGAACTGGCTTATAGAAAAACTTATGCGTGCCATGAATTTGTTGAATCTCCTACTCCACTGTCGAGGAGACTGTTTCAGTCCATATAAAGATCTCTTTAACTTGCACACATAATATTCCTTCCCCTTTTCGACATACCCTTTAAGCTGCCTCATCAGGATCGTTTCATCTAGATCAACATACAAGAACACAGTATTCACATCCATCTGTTCCTGGTCAATATCGAACTGTGCCACAGCGGCAAGCAACATTCAAAGACCTAAGCTTCACAACAGGAGAAAACACTTCATTGAAGTTGACACCTTCTTTCTAAGTGAAGCCCCTTGCGACCAACCTTGCCTTGTATCTTTTCAATGCAACTCCTCTGATTCCGTCCTTAACTTTGAAAATCCATTTACAGCTGACTAACCTTGCTCCATCAAGTTTCTTGATCAGTTCCTAAGTGTTATTATCATGAAGAGCTTTCATCTCATCATTCATAGCCTTCAACCATTCAGTCTTATTTCGACTCCTCATAACTTCCTTGTAGTCTCTAGGTTCTTCGTCTAGAACCTCACTTGTAGAGATTAAGGCATAAGCTATAAGATCTGCATACCCAAGTCTTTGAGGTGGCTTGATGACTCTTCTCGACCTATATCTTGACAATAGGTAGTCATCGACAGTTTCCTCAATTTCCTCAGCATCTTCTAACTCTCTTTCAACTTCATCAGGGATATGCAATTCACCATCAACATGCCCCACCTCAATAGGAATCTCTACCTGTTCCAGCTCTTCGTCAGATGGTTATGTACTTCGACCAACATCATCAGTTTTCTTAAAAGCCATTTCAGCTTCGTTGAAAACTACATCTCGATTGGTGATACTCCTTCTGTGACCTGGCTCTAGGCACCATAGCCTATAAGCTTTGACTCCTTCAGGATATCCCATGAACGTGCATTTCAGAGCTCTAAATTCGACCTTGTCTTGCCTAATGTGAGCAAAGGCTACGCAGCCAAATACTCTAAGTATGTTGAGATATGGTGGATGTATCGACCAAACTTCTTCAGATGTCTTCATATCTAACACTGTCGAAGGACATCTATTTATCAAATATGTTACCTTCGAAATAGCCTCAGCCCAAAACACCTTCTTTAATCTAGCACTAGTCAACATGTATCTAACTCTCTCCAAAATAGTTCGATTAAACCTTTCAGCCAAACCATTTTGCTGTGGAGTACCTGCAGTAGTTCTATGCCTTGGAATACCAGAGGCGGCACAAAATTTGTCGAACGCCTCATTACAAAATTCACGGCCATTGTCGGTTCTCAACCTCTTGACCTTTCTGCCAGTCTGATTTTCGACCAGAGTCATCTAACTTTTGAAATTCTCAAAATTTTCATCCTTAGTCTTCTGGATGAATACCCATAATTTTCTGGAATAATCATCTACTATGGATAGGAAATACCTCGCTCCAGAATGTGATGCGCACAATGCAGGCCCCAAAGATAACCATGGATGTAATCAAGGGATCCATGTGTTCTTTGTTTGCCTTTGTTGAACTTCACTCTGCAAGATTTTCAAAGTACATAGGGTTCGCAAAACTTCAGCTTTTCGACTTTGTCTCCACCAAGCAGATTTTGTTTCCCTAATTCGACCAGACCCCTTTCAATGACATGGCCTAATCTCATGTGCCAAATTTTTGTCCTCGACAAAGGTTTCATAGATACAAAATTTTTCGAACCACTTACAACTTCAACCTCGAGGGTATACAAGCCTTGTTTCTTCACGCCTCTCAAGAATTCCTTCGACCCCTTCATGACTCTTAGGATACTTTTCTCTCATTGGAAAACATATCCTTTCTTGTCGAATTCCCCAAGAGAAATCAAATTTCTCTTCAAATCAGGAACATACCTAACTTCAGTTAACAACCTTATTGACTCATCATGGATCTTGAATCTCACATATCCAATACCTGTAATCTTGCAAGCTTTGTTGTTTTCCAGCAATACAAGTGCACCATCTTGATCACATAATTCCTCGAACAAGTCTTTGTTTGGAGTCATGTGCCAAGTGCAGCCTAAATCCATAATCCACTCCTTATTAGAGTCACCACTTGAAACCACAGGAACAACAGATGATTCGAAATCATCTTGAACAATGGCTGTATTGCCATTATCCGTTCCTCCATGATCTTTCAGGCGTTCAGGGCACACCTTTCTTATGTGACCCTCCTTCTTACAATGATAGCATTGAATACCAGATGCTTTGCCACTATAAGACTTCAACTGACTTTTGCCCTTCTTCTTGTCGAACTTACCATCCTTTCGCGGGAATTTGCCCTTAACGGCCAAACCTTCACCAACAGTCAAAGGTTTATGATCCTTTCGTTCGTTCAAGTCCTTAGAATATAGGGTTGATTGAACTTCTTCAAAGGTCATGGACTCCATTCCATACAGGAGAGTTTCTTTGAAGTGAGCATGTGATCGAGGCAAAGCGCACAATAGTAACAACGGTTGATCTTTATCATTGATCTTCACATCAATATTTTAAAGATCAAGAATCATCTTGTTGAACATATCCAACTGCTCAGCCAACACTTTGTCTTCAATCATCTTAAATGAATACAAAGCTTGCTTCAGATAGAGTCGATTTACCAGTGATTTGGTCATGTACAAACTTTCAAGTTTCACCCATAACCCTGATGTCATCGTTCTCTTTGATACTTGTCAAAGAACCTTATCACCAAGGCTCAACAAAATTGTGTTGTGTGCTTTCTCGATCATGGTTGTCTTCTCTCTTTCCGTTAACCCAGCGTCCATAGCCGCCGCTCCCTTCAACGCTTCCAAACAACCCTGCTAAACCAGTAGGGCTTTCATCTTCAAGCGCCATAGACCGAATCATTCACTCCGGTGAATTTTTCAGTCTCATACTTTGTTGAAGGCATCTTCTCCATGCTCACCGCATCAATTTATTGTGAAAACAGATGTCAAGAACAAAGTATAATAGGGAATTAGGGAAGACAAGAAGAACAACGTAACAAGGATTGGTTACAACTACTATTCTTTTACTTTATCTTCAAATAAGAATACAAGCGTTACAAGAATAACAAATAACCCTCTCACTCTAAATTACGATTTGCTGTATGCAATGATGAGATACTAGTATGTTATTTATTAACATACTAACTAATGGGCTTTTTCCACAAGGCCCATTACACAAGCTAACTTAATAAACAAGTTAACTTAACAAATTAGGATTTAAACACTAAAACCTAATTTAACATGCTAACAATCCTAGCATCCCCGATACTTGCATGCTAGACCCATCTTCGACTACAACATGCACATTTCGACACCAGCTATCCTTTGACTATACTAGAGTTCGATCCAATATCTCACATAACAATATTCCTTAAGAAAGGTTGGGTGATTAGGAGAAATAAGCTTATCCATGATAATAACAAGCCTAGCCACCAAGACTCTTGGGAAATAAATTTGTGACTAAAATGATACTACATGTAATTTTTTAAATGTTGTTTGCACATTCTTTTAGTATAAATATATATATATATATATATATATATATATATATATATATATATATATATATATATATATATATATATATATATATATATATATATATATATATATTTTAATTTAAAATTGTTGTATGCTCTGAATCAATACTTAGAACCTTTGATTAAGAGAGAAAAGATCATTGACATGTAATATTTTTGAGTTTACACATCAAATAAGCTAATAAACTTGTTATTTTTCAAAAAATAGTTTTTATTTGAGCTATAATAATCTTAACTATTTATTTATTATCTTATTTAATTTATTTTCCTTTTGTAATAAATTGTTATGGATATTAAAATAATAAATTGGATTAAAGTGGTTTGAATTACTTAAACACCTTCTAGCAATTAATTTACTTAAACACCTTAAAATAATAATCTTAACTATTTAATTTATTTTTCATTTTGTAAGACCATAATAAATATAATTTTTAACTTTAAAATAATAAATTTAAAAACTATTTGTAGAGAAAAGTTAGCAAGAGTTAGTAAGAGTATCTCCCATGAAGTGCTTCATAACAAAAATGATACTTTTTTAACTAATGTGTTTCTTTATATATTGTAGTACTACAGTATCTGGATGGACGTTCATGATCTCAGTTGGATTTAACGCAACTGCAAGGTTTGATTCTCTTTCTTTTACTTTTATTCAATTCTATTTATCATTTTTGAGGTTGAAACTTCCAACTTGTTGTTTTGACAATCATGCAGTGTTAGAGTGAGCAATGAATTAGGAGCAGGAAATCCAAAATCAGCCTCATTTTCTGTTTTGGTGGTGACAGTGATTTCTTTTATAATATCAGTTATTATAGCACTTGTGGTTCTTGCTTTAAGAGATGTCATAAGCTATATCTTCACCGGAGGAGAAGAGGTTTCTGCCGCTGTCTCAGATCTTTGTCCTCTCCTCGCTCTTGCCATCGTCCCCAATGGCGTTCAACCTGTCTTATCTGGGGTGGCTGTTGGATATGGATGGCAAAGCTTTGTTGCATATGTAAATGTTGGTTGTTATTATGGAATTGGCATACCTTTGGGTTCAGTTCTCGGTTTCTATTTCAAATTCGGTGCCAAGGTATGAATCTTTAACCATGGTCTATTCATGTTTAAGACAACGTTGGTGTTTAGAATCTGTTGAGTAGAAGTAAAATAACCGGGCTAAAGGAATAGACAATGGTGGCCTAAAGGTTTTGGCTACAAATTTTTATGGTTTTAGCCACGCTTTTTTATGTTGCCTAAAGTCAAAATTGTTAAGTGTTGCTTTTAGTTCTTAATACCGATTATTGAAGTTTTTTTTTGGGTATAGGGAATATGGGTGGGAATGTTAGCTGGGACAGTTTTGCAAACAATTATTTTAGTGTGGTCTACATTTCGAACCGATTGGAGTAAAGAGGTTTGAATTACTTAAACACCTTCTAGCAATGAATTTACTAATATATTTGTTGGCATTAGGTGAAATACATGAAATAAACCATGTTTTATTTGCAGGTTGAAGAATCAAGAAAGAGGTTGAACAAGTGGGAGGACAAGACTGATGAGACACTCCTTAAGAACTGAGAGGCCCTTTGTTTTGCAATTAGATTAAGATGTCATTAGTCCAAATGAATCAGTGTTGTGATATAAGATTAAGCAATTTTTTCTTCTTTCTTTGAAAAGTGACAAACTATAGAAATTATGTTAATGTCATGTAAAATTCAGTGTATGATTGATTGTGTTCATATAGTTGCGAGGAAGTTGTGTATATTTGTTGGCAATGTATATGATCAGCAGAATGCATTATGCTAGGGATGGTATGGTATGGTGTGTTTGTGGTTTGCTATCTATTGTAAATTGTTGAATAAAATTATGTGGAATAATTTATCCATTTTTAATGTATGATTTATGTTCTAAATGATAAAGATCTATATGTATTTCACCTGATGAATATTAAAAATAAAGTAATAAAATAAATCTTTATAGTACTTTGCAGTTATTTACTGGTGTAACTTGTGGTTCTGATAATCACTGTAGCAAAGGCTAAATGTGTGAAGCTTTAAATTTTGAAATGGCTTTCATTGTAGCCTTCTTTCAATGTATTGCACAAAATGCTTAATTAAAACATGATAGGATTAGAACAAGTGAGAAATTTAATATGATTCTGATAGTTAAAGGAACAATTACTAATTCACAAAACCAACCATCCATCCAAAGGAAAAAAATGAAAAAACACAATTCTTAATAGTCATACTTAAAGAGTTAATTATTTACAATAATTTAAATTATATCATTCAAATCTTTGAGATTCAACAATTGTCCAATTCTTAGAGAATAGAAACTATTCTTTTTTTTGTTGAGGGTTTGTTTTCTTAGGAATAAGAGCGATGAATGAGGCTGTACACGCTTTAGTGAGTAATATGTACCTGTGAAAATCCTCCATGAATTTGATGAGGTCCTTCTTCAACATTTCCCAATTATTCTTAAAAAACTCAAGGGAGTAACCGTCGGGGCCAGCACCCTTGTTGCCATCACAAGACCAGATAGCTTCTTTAATTTCTTCTTCGATAAAAGCACTTTCCAGCATATCAGCTTCACTTTCAGTGAGAGATTTAAAGGACAACCCCTCAGGAACAGGTCTCGAATGATCTGATTCCTTGAAGAATTCTGCAAAATGGTCCTTAACAGCCGCCGTTATACCCTCCGGTTCCTCGATCCACCCATGCTCTCCTTCCACCAAAGCTATGGCATTTCTCCGATACCTCACTTTTAGGGAGTTATGGAAAAAAACTCGTGTCACTATCACCCTCCTTCAGCCACATTTGTCTCGATTTGAGTCTAAGCATTCCCTCCTTAAGATTTAGAGTATCCCACATGTCTCTCGTAACATTGCATCTATCTGTTATCAATTCGTCTATGTTTTCACCATGATTGTCCACCAATAAGCCGTCTAACTCATTCATCCTTTTCACTTTGTCCGTCACCCTGAGATCTATCCACCCGAACACATCATGGTTCCAATCTCTAATTCGAGGTTTGAGTTTTTTCAGCTTCTTGTACAAGACAAAATCACCTCTACCCTCTATTTCTATCTTCGACCACTCATCATGTAAAAAAGGAACAAAGTTAACATTCTTGAACCAAATGTTGTTAAAGCGGAAAGGTTTTAGGCCCCAATTGATCTTGCCCGAATTAAGCGTGATTGGACAGTGGTTCGATATGTCTCTATTCCCGACTCATTGATCGATAACACTCCAATCGTCAATTAAGTCAGTTGATAACAAGAAACGGTCAAGCCTGCTCATTGCCTTTCCGTTCCCTTGAAACCACGTGAATCTCCCTCCAACGCACGGCACATCCACCAAATTCATGTCCTCTATGAATTCTCTAAAATTAGCCATATTCCTGCCACCATTCTCAGCACCTATCCCTAATCTTTCCTCTCTAGAACACACCTCGTTAAAGTCCCTTCCGATGCACCAATTAACATTCCCACTACTGCGTTTTCGATCTACCAGCTTATTCCAGAGTGAAGGATAGAAAAACACTTAGAAAGGGGGGATTGAATAAGTGTATCTCAAAAACTTAGAAGATAAAAACAATCAACACAATGATTTTTATCCTGGTTCATTGTTAACCAAACTACTCCAGTCCACCCCCTTAGAGTGATTTACCTCAACTGAGGATTTAATCCACTAATCCAACTGATTACAATGGTTATCCACTTAGAAACACTCTAAGTCTTCTAGAGTATCCTGATCACAACTTGATCACTCTAGAACTCCTTTTACAATCAATGTAAAATAAAGTTTACAAGAGTTTAAATGCTTCTAATAAAGTTGTAATCACAACTGTGATATTTCTCCTAAGTTCTATGATTAACACTCACTAAATATTACAAGTGTTTGTGAGGTTGAAGATGAAGTTCGTAAGCTTTTGAATTTGACAGCGTTTCAGTATATTTGCGCAAGTGTTGTATTCAGCTTCTGATGAGAACTTCTATTTATATGCGCTGAGAGGAAATGACTGTTGGGAGCATTTAATGCTTTGCGTGAATAGTACAATGCTGCATTTAATGTTTCACACTTTTGTCAACTACCTCGAGCCTTGCTTTTGCTGCTTTTACTGACTTTGCCTTTTGTAGCTTCTAACGTTCCTTTTGTCAGTCAGAGATTAGACGTTTCAGCCTTTCATCTTGTACTTTCTTCTGGACTCAGATTTTGTAGATAACAACGTTTGAATATCAGAGTCATCGGCTGTGGTGCAGAGCATCTTCTGTCTTCTGACTTTGAGGAGCTTGAGCGTGATACCATCAGAACTTCAGAGCTTGTTCTTCTGACTTACATTCTTCTGATGCTTTCCAGTTCATGTTCTTATTCTGCATAACCATCTTCTGATGTCTTGCCAGAGCATGTTCTGATGAAGCCATCCAGAACTTTCTGAGTCAGTTGCTTCTGAGCGCTGATTTGTGCATACTCTATATATATTTCCGGAAATGGAAAATGCAAAGGATTAGAGTACCACATTGTCTTATACAAAATTCATACATAATATTATCATCAAAACACAAAATATTGATCCGAACATTTCTTGTTCTAACAATCTCCCCCTTTTTGATGATGACAAAAACATATATAATTGATATGAATTTGTATCCAGAATATCAGATGAACAAAGACAATTACACAGATATAGCATAAGCATATAATCAGAGTGTGTGAATATGTCTCCCCGTGAGATTAACAATCTCCCCCTGAAATTAATACTAGAAGAATTTATAAATTAAAGACGTCCCTGAGTATTTTTCCATTTCAGTTGAGACTTTCACTTTGAATAAAACTTCAGAACATTCAGAGCTTCTCTTCAGAGCATCCATTGGACAGCTGTAGAGCTTTGAATTTCTCTTTGTGATCACATGTATCAGAGCATTTTATGTTTTCAGTCTTCTATGTTTCTGATCCATCAGAACTTTGAGGCTTCGGGATTAGAGCTTCTAGGTTTGATCACATCATTTCTTGCTTCTGGACTTGAAGCTTAAGAGCACTCAGCTTGCTTCAAATCTTTAAGAGCTTTAGAATTGCTTTTCCCCATGTATTTGCTTCTCATTTTGAGCTTTGTCCAGAATATCTCATTCCTGCAAAAACTATCAAAGACAGAAAACTTGCAATATATTTGTTAGGAATATTGAGACTTAAGCCCAGCAACTGATCTTATAAATCAATTCAATTATCACATTTCTCCATATTTTTGTCATAACATCAAAAAGCATAAAAGATTCAGATGAAAAGACATACAAAGTGAAGAAAGAAAGAGATAAAATTTCATTGATTAATTATCAGAAGAAAACAATACAGAAGCAGATGCAATTCAAGAAGATGCAAAAAATAAAGAGAACAAACTAAGACAAAAGACAGAATACGACTGGCTAAACTTAGAAGCTAAGACGGCCAGAAGGTTCTTAATATCAGAAGTGTCCGCAACTTGCTTCTTAGTAGCTTCTTCTTAAGTCTTCATAAAATATCTGAACTCAACATTTGTATCATCTTGCTTGTCCAGACGACTAGCCAAGCTTGCTTGATTCTGTTGAAGCTCCTTCATAGTGTTTATCAGAACAAACACAGAGGAACCAGCAGAGGCAGCAACAAAGCTGTTGTCCAGAACAGGATGATTTGCATCAGCTTCAACCATGAGAACATCTTCATGATTGTCCTCAACAGGAATATCTTCAGCAGGATTTTCTAGGCCTTGAAGAATGGCAGCCAGATTCTCTAGAGCAGTAAGAGTCTCAGGTTCTGGAGGATACTCCACTTCTGGGTATACCATTTCAGGAGCTTTTTCAGAAGGGTTCTCCCTGAACCAGTTGAACAAAGCCTGAAAATATCCAGTCAGAACTTTGTATGGATGTGGCTTCCACACAACAATTGCCAGAGGATTTTCTTCTTCAAGTTCATCCACAAACTGCTCCTCTTCTAGAAGCTTCCAGTTGGTGATGGGGTGATAGTACTTGCCATTGTTAAGTGCCAAATTGTAGTTATTTTGTGTATGTAAATAGTGGCACTTATCAATGCTTTTTGTTAATACCGTTTGAATAATTCCCCGTTTTTGTGTAATTACGTTTACTTTACGAATACTTGTATTTTCATATACTTTTATACCGTTTGATAGTTTTGTTGTATTTTTGTAGGTATTCTTGCGTTTTCGGAGCCTTGAGGAATAAAGTGTCGAAGACACGGCTGCGAGAGCAAAGAGAAAATAATTCTGCTGTTCTGGTGCAGGGCGCTTCGCGCGCTGTAGGGCGCGTCGCGCCCTCTTTGAGTTTGAAGAACATAGTCTGGCAGAAGATTGGGCGCGTCGCGCCGGATTTGGGCGCGTCGCGCTCTAGGGCGGTTTGGTACATAAGTGAGATGGCGCGTCGCGCGCTGCATCCGGCGCGTCGCGCGCTGTGCGTATTTCAGTTTTGTATAAATAGCTTAGAACAGATTTTTCTAGGTTTTTTATCACCTCTTCTTGACAAGTTGAGCTCTGATCCTTTTTTGGTAGTTTAGAGGCTTAGGAAACACCATTGGGTGCGACGTCATGTGGATTGATCATGGATCTGACTCGATTTCATTGTACCGGTGAGATCTTTCCGGTTCATCTTCTCTCTTTCCTTTGTTTCATTCCAATGGTGGGTGTTGTATGTATGTTTCTACTCTTATTGTATGTATATTTGTGGATCTTGGGATCGTTTATATATTCGCTTTACAAATCATCATTGTTGTTGTTCTTGATCTTTTTGCTTAAATGCTCTGGATTTGTGTTGTTGCAGACATGGACACCATAGATCTTGATTAGGAATGATAACTGTTAGTTTCTGGGTTGCAGACATGGATTCAGGACTAACAATCGTAGTGGGTATCGAGTCTAATGCCTCCGTGTTGTTTGATTAGTGGAGAAATCGCTGATGTGAATGGTACGGTTGAGCTTTCGTCGGTGTTGCAGACATGGGCACCGATGTGGCATCTCGAATGATGTCCGGTGATGTTGATGCGTATTGTGAGTGTCGAGCGATAGATCTTCAGATTTAAGTATTAGACGGGTAGAACGAAATACAATTCCATAACTATTTCTCTTAGACTATTGAGATTGTTTATCTGCTTTTATTTACTTTTCCCGCATTTACCTTTCCGCACCCAAATCATGAAACTTAGAACGCGAGATAGTCGAACGGCAGTTCTTCTCACCAATCTCTGTGGACACGATAATTCCCGGATGAATATTTCCAAATCTTTTGTTGCTTGCCGCTTTACCGCCACAACAAAATGGCGCCGTTGCCGGGGATTGGTTGAGATTAATCGCATTGCGATGGTTTTATGTTTTAAGTTTCGTATAGTTTTGATTAAGTGTTTGGGCAGGTCATTTTCGTTAGGTTGCGTTTGAGGCGAAAGCATTGGCGTACCGCGAGGAAGTTTCTTACCATTCGCGAAACAATAAAGGCGTCGAGCTAACGACGTTAAACGAGCGCTTGTTGGGAGGCACCCCAACGGTTTTATTTTTCTGTTTTTATGTAATTGAGTTGTGTAGGTGTTAAGTGGTGGCTCACTGGAAAATCTGTCTTTTTAGACTGGTCTGGTTTTTCTGGTGTAGCGCGCGTCGCGCGCTCTTGGGTGCGTCGCGCGCTGGGTTGCTTTTGGCCAGTGACCTCTTTTTAACGGGTCACTCGGCTCGCCTTTTTCCCACTTACACCAAGGCTTTATAGTATAGTATTTTATTGTTTTATTTTTAATTCTTTTGTTTGTGTTTAGACTCAAATTTTGGCCCGATTACTTGGAGTCGCATTTGGTAATTCTTCAATTTTGATTGATTCAACAAGCCGGTTGTGCGGTAATGATTGATCGAATTTGTACGTTCCAAGGTACTCGTTTATCGCTTTCTATAGCATAGCATGTTTAGGAGACTTTTCATTTGTACAATTTTCATACTATTCATTCTTTTTGCATAACTTGCTCATGGCTTGAATCACAATTAGTTTCCCCTTTTTACCATAAATGTGAGGTGGCTTTCCATTGTGTATATATGTGAGTGACCGACATTTCTTGTTTTAACTGGATATTATTATGTTTAATCTTTCGTCTGTATCGATTTTGTGAATGCACGAAAGTGATCAAGGCACTTGTTTGATTTTGAGCACAACTACCATAAGCCAAATGTCATTTTACCTTGTGAGTGTGTGACCATTCGTACCCCCTTTGAGCCTTTTTGTCATTGTCCATTTTGTTTTTGAACTTGAGACATAGTTCACCCTTTTTGATGGATTTTGATTATCTTTGTTTTCTTGACCTTAACTATGATGTTTAGTTGGATTTTTACCTTGCCTTAGAAAGTAGGGAGTATTCACTTTATGTTATGGTTGAATTCAAGTTGGGGAGAAGGTGTTTGCCTCTTTATGTTGTGATTGATGTGAGGTTAAGAAAAGAAAAAGAAAAAGAAAAAAAAAGTGAGAAAGAAAGAAAAGAAAAAGAAAGAAAAAAAAGAGAAAAGCTTGAAAAAGAAAAGAACAAAAAGAGTTTTGAATAAGAGTGTGCTAATAAGTTTTGTGTTTGGTGTGAAATTTGTGATGAAGAGAAAAGTTGGATTGAAATTGTATTGTTTGAAACTTTGTGGAAGTAATTACTCCCTTAGGTTTAGGCAAGTTTTTGTTTCGATTAGCTTTAGGACTTATCACTTGTTTGTTAACCGAGCCACATTACAACCTTAAAAGCCCTTGTGATTCGTGCCGTTGCATTTTCGATGCTATTTTTGGATGAACGCATAATTTTGTCTATTGTTTGCAAGATTGTTGGATGAGTGTTCAAAGTCCTCACCTTTCGGTGTTTTTCATCTACCGATGAGTTTTTGCTAGGCGTGATTCATTATTGAGTTTGTTTTGTTTTAGGATGTTTTGTATGAATTTTTGTACTTAGGATTCGTTTCGTTTTCATGTTGTCGTTGTAGGATAGTGGTAAGTATTTACTTTGTTTGTGCGTTTTTGTTTGAACCGTAATATTGTTTTGTTTTTCCAAATCTTGTCGATTCTTGATTCTTTGGATTTTTACTTTTGCGATTTGAGTGTTTGGCCCTGTTTGAGGACAAACAGATTCTAGTTGGGGAGAGTTGTTAAGTGCCAAATTGTAGTTATTTTGTGTATGTAAATAGTGGCACTTATCAATGCTTTTTGTTAATACCGTTTGAATAATTCCCCGTTTTTGTGTAATTACGTTTACTTTACGAATACTTGTATTTTCATATACTTTTATACCGTTTGATAGTTTTGTTGTATTTTTGTAGGTATTCTTGCGTTTTCGGAGCCTTGAGGAATAAAGTGTCGAAGACACGGCTGCGAGAGCAAAGAGAAAATAATTCTGCTGTTCTGGTGCAGGGCGCTTCGCGCGCTGTAGGGCGCGTCGCGCCCTCTTTGAGTTTGAAGAACATAGTCTGGCAGAAGATTGGGCGCGTCGCGCCGGATTTGGGCGCGTCGCGCTCTAGGGCGGTTTGGTACATAAGTGAGATGGCGCGTCGCGCGCTGCATCCGGCGCGTCGCGCGCTGTGCGTATTTCAGTTTTGTATAAATAGCTTAGAACAGATTTTTCTAGGTTTTTTATCACCTCTTCTTGACAAGTTGAGCTCTGATCCTTTTTTGGTAGTTTAGAGGCTTAGGAAACACCATTGGGTGCGACGTCATGTGGATTGATCATGGATCTGACTCGATTTCATTGTACCGGTGAGATCTTTCCGGTTCATCTTCTCTCTTTCCTTTGTTTCATTCCAATGGTGGGTGTTGTATGTATGTTTCTACTCTTATTGTATGTATATTTGTGGATCTTGGGATCGTTTATATATTCGCTTTACAAATCATCATTGTTGTTGTTCTTGATCTTTTTGCTTAAATGCTCTGGATTTGTGTTGTTGCAGACATGGACACCATAGATCTTGATTAGGAATGATAACTGTTAGTTTCTGGGTTGCAGACATGGATTCAGGACTAACAATCGTAGTGGGTATCGAGTCTAATGCCTCCGTGTTGTTTGATTAGTGGAGAAATCGCTGATGTGAATGGTACGGTTGAGCTTTCGTCGGTGTTGCAGACATGGGCACCGATGTGGCATCTCGAATGATGTCCGGTGATGTTGATGCGTATTGTGAGTGTCGAGCGATAGATCTTCAGATTTAAGTATTAGACGGGTAGAACGAAATACAATTCCATAACTATTTCTCTTAGACTATTGAGATTGTTTATCTGCTTTTATTTACTTTTCCCGCATTTACCTTTCCGCACCCAAATCATGAAACTTAGAACGCGAGATAGTCGAACGGCAGTTCTTCTCACCAATCTCTGTGGACACGATAATTCCCGGATGAATATTTCCAAATCTTTTGTTGCTTGCCGCTTTACCGCCACAACAGCCATCATCATACTGCAGAAGGAATCCTGAAGGACCAGGAGCAGCAGCTAAGCACTCTTTCTAAAGATCCAGAAAGTCAGCTTGAACTTCCCTTCTAAAAGCTCTCCAAAGCTTCCTAGTATCTACATGATCCATCTTGGAGTCATGAGCAACCTTCAGAGCATCTAACCCTGTTCGTACCTTATATACTTTAGTAATTCAAAACACATATCAACAGAGGGTTCAGAAGGATTGCTTCTGAAATGGATGATAGGGGAGACTGGGTTAAGAACAAAATAGGGTTCAGGTTCTCTAGAGAACAAAACAGAGGTGGTAGAAGAGAATAGAGAAGATGATGAATCTGCTGTGGAGGTGGTTGAAGGGTCAATTAATGGTGAGATTGCAGAAGAAATGGAGGTGGGTGAGAAGATATTTTCAGATGGAATTTTTGGAAAGACAACATTTAGAGGATGGGGGTCAAGAGTTGGTTCAGAATGAATTGGACGGCTTCTTTTTGTGGTGGTGGAAGAGGATGGAAGATCAGAAGGAGGTGGTCTTTTCTGAGGAGGAAGGCCAGAGGAAGAATGTAAACTGGAGTTGTCTACATTGTCTATATCTTCTATGAGCTTCTGAAGCTGTTCAGAAGTTCTAGGAACTTTGAGGGAATCTGTTGATACGTGTTCAGATCTATTAACAGGTATAGAGTCAGAGATAACAATACCTGAAGGTTTCTTCTGCTTCTTGGCTTTCTTTGCATCAGGACCTTCTTCTGTGACCTTTCTCTTCAGCTTCTTCTCTTTCTTCTTCTTATCCTTTTTCCTTAACTCATCCAAAGAGGGAAGAGTTCTTCCATGAATCCAAGCAGGATCAACAGTAGATTGTGCTCTAACACGGGATTTCAGATAGCGTTTTACTGATTTTGATAATTCTTCCTTGTACAATTGATAGAAACCAGCAACAGGGGTTCTTCTGGTCAGAATATTTGGAAACACCTTTGGAGGGGTGGTCACCTTCTCAATCAACTACATTCTTCTCAAAGACTGAGCAGTCAGAATACTCCCACGAATAGCAGTCGGATATTGAGAAGAGCCAACTACTCTTAGAGTATCTATCAGACCACTCTCAGTCAGAATATCTGATATCATTCTTCCAAAGGGAATAGTATTCTTCTTAAGCTTAGGATACTTCATACGTTCTTCTTCCCTTGATTCTTCAACGTTAGTCTTCAGATGTTGAAACAGAGTATGAGGAAGGTTGACTCTCATACCTTTTCCAATGCAGAACAAAGTGAATTTCTGATCTTGACTGATGTAGGTTGTAGAGTTTATTGATTTTATGTGATATAAAGATCCCAGAATGATCTTTGCCCAAACTCTATAGGATGGTTTCAAATCTGTGGTGTGAGGAGAGCTTTTTCCAGAAGTAAACAACTCTGGGTCAACTTTATCCCAACCAGTTCTACCAGGGGAGCACCAGTGATTCCACCCATACCTTCAAGGCTGTAAAGTTTCCTTAACTATTTCTCAGAGATAACCACTTCATGACCTAGCACGAAGGAGATGATAGCAGTTGGAGTAACAGTGGCATGAGTCCAGAATTCCTTAACCAAGATAGGGTAAACTGGTCCAATTAAATGTTCAAAGAAGTTTGCCCATCCTTGTACCAACATTCTAGTTTTGATTTTGAAATTATGGGCTAGAAGATTTTCAAAATCCACCATAGTTTCACAGAGAACTTCCAGTTCATCGTAAGGAATCAAAGATGTCTTCAATGGAGTATTTACAGATTTCTTTTGTTGTTCTTGTTTTGTAGACGAAACCTTGCGTTGAACATTTGATGAAGAAGCCATTGATTCACAACTGAGATTACTGGGTTACGTAACTAGGGTTTATGAAAAGAGAGGAAACGAGGCAAAAAAATGCAAACACAATGAACAATGAAGATGAATGGAAAGAGATGAAATGATAGTGAGATGTTTTTATATAGGCACGGATTTGAAATGATATGCAATAAGATTTTGAATGAGAAAGATTACAGACAATGAATCAATTTGCATTTAATGTTGAGTGACGTTAGGAGAAAACGTGAGATTTGAAATGATTTGCACATTTACCTAGGGCAGCGTCTCATCAACTGCACACATGTTTGTCCCTTCAGAATGAACACGTGTTCATCATCTGGAATAGCAAGTGACAGCTGTTTTGCTTTAATAGAGATTCTGAATCAACTTAGACATATGAAAAGTTAGCAGTAACAAAATCAGAATATCTAAATGATAAACATGTCCAGAATATCTGATAAGAAAATAAATAAGCATTTCAAATCTAATCCATATATCAAATCTTCTCATTCTTTCATTCTGGGCATAAATCCATACTGATATTCTTCAGAATAAACTTAAACCTATCTTCAGCAAGGGGTTTTATGAAGATATCAGCCCACTGATGTTCTGTATCCACAAAGTTTAAAGAGAGAACACCCTTCTGAACATAGTCCCTAATGAAGTGATGTTTAATCTCAATATGTTTAGCTTTGTAATGTAAGATAGGATTTTTAGATAAACAAATAGCAGAAGTATTATCACAGAATATAGGAATGTTAATCTCATATATCTAATAATCTTCTAGCTAACTTTTCATCCAGAGCATCTGTGTACTACATCCAGCACCAGCAACATATTCTGCTTCTGTTGTAGAGAGGGCAATTGTGGCTTGTTTCTTGCTGTACCAAAAGATCAGATGACTTCCAAGAAACTGACAGCTTCCAGAAGTACTTTTCCTTTCAACTCTATCTCCAGTGTAATCATCATCACAATATCCTACTAAGTTGTATTCTTCAGATCTTCTGTAGACTAAACCAACATTAGTAGTACCTTTCATATACCTCAGAATTCTCTTAACAGCTGTTAAGTGAGATTCTCTAGGATCTGATTGGAATCTAGCACACAGGCATACACTGAATAAAATATCAGGTCTAGAAGCAGTAAGATATAGAAAAGATCCAATCATACCTCTATAGAGCTTCTGATCTACCTTCTTACTTACCTCATCCTTTCCTAGTACACACGTTTGATACATAGGAGTCTTTGCTTCTTTGCTTTCTGAAAGATTAAACTTCTTCAGGAGTTCTTTCAGATACTTGGTTTGATGAACATAAGTTCCTTCAGAAGTTTGATTGATCTGGATCCCAAGGAAATACTTGAGTTCTCCCATCATGCTCATTTCAAACTCAGCCTGTATAGACTTAGCAAACTCCATTCCAAGTGTAGCATTAGATGTTCCAAATATAATATCATCAACATATATTTGACAAATTAAAATATCCTTTTTAAAGGTTTTACATAAGAGAGTTGTATCCACTTGTCCTCTAGTGAAACCATTATCCAGAAGGAAAGAACTTAATCTTTCATACCAAGCTCTGGGATCTTGCTTCAGGCCATATAATGATTTCTTTAATTTGAAAACATGTTTTGGAGACTTAGAGTCTTCAAAACCAGGAGGTCGGTGGACATATACTTCTTCATCTATATAACCATTTAAGAAGGCACTCTTAACATCCATCTGATACAGAGTGATGTTATGCTGAGTGGCAAATGAAATTAATAAGTGAATAGATTCTAACCTAGCCACTGGTGCAAAGGTTTCTGTATAGTCAACACCTTCTTGCTGACTATAGCCCTGAGCAACCAGTCTGGCTTTGTTTCTTACAACTTCTCCTTTTTCACTTAGCTTGTTTCTGAAGACCCACTTTGTTCCAATGATGTTAAATCCTTTTGGTCTTGGAACCAGATCCCAGACATCATTCCTTGTAAACTGATTAAGCTCTTCTTGCATGGCAATTATCCAGTTAGCATCTTCCAGAGCTTAATCAACAGAAATTGGTTCAATCAAAGATACTAGACAAAATTGACATTCTGCATTGTTCTTAAGGAATGCTCTTGTTCTGATAGGATCATTTTTCTTTCCAATGATAACATCTTCTAGATGATCAGAATTGAGTCTAGAAGATCTTCTAGGTGTTGGCTCTTCAGATATTCTGAGATTCTCTAAAGAGGCAACAACTTGATCTTCTGAAACTTTGTTTCTGGGTTCTTCTTGATCTGAGTTAGAGATTTCAATATCTGCAAAATTCTCAAACTGCTTTGGCTTTTCAAGACCAAGCTTATCATCAAATCTGATACTGATTGATTCTTCAACTACAAGAGTTTTAGTATTGTATACTCTGTAGCCTTTTGAGAGTTCAGAATATCCAAGTAGAAAACACTTCTGAGCTTTAGAATCAACCTTATGCAGATGATCTTTAGTATTCAGAATATAGCATACACATCCAAATGGATGGAAATAAGAAATGTTGGGCTTTCTGTTCTTCCACAATTCATAAGGAGTCTTATTTAGAATAGGTCTTATGGAGATTCTATTCTGAATATAACATGCAGTATTAATTGCTTCTGCCTAGAAATGCTTAGCCATATTGGTTTCATTGATCATGGTTCTGGCCATTTATTGTAGAGTCTTATTATTTCGTTCTACAAATCCATTTTCCTGTGGAGTTCTAGGACAAGAGAAATCATGGGAAATACTATTTTCTTTGAAATAAATTTCAAAGAATCTATTCTCAAATTCTCCACCATGATCACTTCTGACCTTTATGATTTTGCATTCCTTCTCAGATTGAATCTGAGTGCAGAAGTCAAAGAACACGGTATGAGACTCATCCTTGTGTTTCAAGAACTTTACCCATGTCCATCTGCTATGGTCGTCTACGATGACTAATCCATATTTCTTCCCTCTGATTGATGTTGTTTTGACTAGGCCAAAAAGATCAATGTGCAGAAGTTCTAGTGGCCTAGAGGAAGAGACAACATTTTTAGACTTGAATGTAGGTTTTGAAAACTTCTCTTTCTGACATGCTTCGCAAAGAGCATCTGATTTATATTTCATATTAGGGAGTCCTCTAACCAAATTAAGTTTGTTAATCAGAGAAATTTTTCTCAAACTAGCATGACCTAATCTTCTGTGCCAGACCCACTGCTCTTCACTAACAGACATAAGGCAAGTAACCTTTTGATTCTTAAGATCCAGAAGATCAATCTTGTAAATATTGTTCTTTCTCTTGCATGTAAATAGGATAGAGTCATCCTTCTGACTAATAGCTTTGCAAGACTTTTGATTGAAGATAATGTCATAACCATTGTCACTTAATTGACTTATGGACAATAAGTTATGAGCTAATCCATCTACTAAAAGTACATTAGTTATAGAGGGAGAGTTACCAATGCATATGGTTCCAGAACCAATGATCTTGCCTTTTTGGTTCCCTCCAAACTTGACTTCTCCAGCAGATTTAAGCTCCAGGTCTTGGAACATAGACCTTTCTCCTGTCATGTGTTGCGAGCACCCAGAGTCTAGGTACCATGACATGTTTGCCTTTGTCTTTTGAGCCTTGAAGGAAATTTGCATCAGGGATAATCTTTTCCTTAGGTACCCACATTCTCTTGGGTCATTTTGGGTTAGTTCTCCTCAAGTTCTAATTGAACTGAGGTTTAACAAAAGATTTATCATAAGATTTTCTGGTGTGTGCAACATATTTCTTGGTGTGTGTTATATGGAAACTCTTAGAGTTATATGTGTGCTTTAAATCATGAGAATGGCCAAACTTGAACTGATCATACAAAGGTTTGTATGTAATAACCATCTCATCAACAGGTTCAAGTTTATGGGGGGTTTCACCCTCATAGCCTATGCCCATTCTCTTGTTTCCACTTACACCATATATCATAGAGGCTAGTTGACTTCTGCCAATACCTCTAGATAGAAACTTCCTGAAACTCAAGTCATATTCCTTAAGAATATTGTTCACACTTGGAATAGACTTTTCTGAACTTGAAGATGATTCAGCATCTTTAGATAGTTTTAAAACTTTTTCTTTAAGTTCAGCATTTTCTATTTCAAGCTTCTTAGTTTCAGACGCAAAGAGCTTTCTCAGCTTTTTGTATTTGATACTAAGTTTAGCCTTGATTTCTAGAAGTTCAGTTAAGCTGGAAACTAGCTCATCTCTAGAAAGTTCAGAAAATACCTCTTTAGAGTCTGAGTCTGATGTAGATTCTGATTCTTCATCAACAGTGGCCATCAGTGCTATGTTTTGCCTGCTCATCTTCAGAGTCTGATTCTTGATCAGAAGAATCTGAGTCATCCCAAGTAGCTATTAAGCCTTTCTTCTTTTCAAATCTTTTCTTGGGCTTTTCCCTCTAAAGCTTTGGGCATACACTTTTGTAGTGTCCAGGTTCCTTGCATTCATAGCACGTCACCTTCTTCTTGTCAGATCTTCTGTGTCCAGAATATTCTCCCTTCTCAGGTCTTTTGAAGTTCTTGAAGTTCTTGAACTTTCTCTGCTTGCTTTTCCAGAGTTGATTTACTCTTCTGGATATCAGAGATAATTCATCTTCTTCTTCTTCTGATTCTGACTCTTCAGAGTTTTCTTATTCAACATGAAAAGCGTTAGTGCATTTTTTATTATTAGATTTTAATGCAATGGACTTACCTTTCTTCTAAGGTTCATTTGCATCCAGCTCTATTTCATGACTCCTCAGGGCAGTGATCAGCTCTTCAAGAGAAACTTCATTCAGATTCTTGGCAATCTTGAATGCAGTCACCATGGGTCCCCATCTTCTGGGTAAGCTTCTGATGATCTTCTTTACATGATCAGCTTTGGTGTAGCCTTTATCAAGCACTCTCAATCCAGCAGTCAGAGTCTGGAACCTTGAAAACATTGCATCAATGTTCTCATCTTCCTCCATCTTGAATGCTTCATATTTCTGGATTAGAGCTAAGGCCTTGGTCTCCTTAACTTGAGCATTACCCTCATGAGTCATCTTTAGAGATTCAAAGATGTCATGAGTTGTTTCTCTGTTTGTTATCTTCTCATACTCATCATGAGAGATAACATTTAGCAATATGGTCCTTGACTTGTGATGATTCTTAAAGTCTTTCTTTTGAGCATCACTCATGGCTTGTCTAGAAATCTTGACACCTTGAGCATTTACAGGATGTGTGTAACCATCCAGCACTAGATCCCATAAGTCACCATCTTGACAAAGAAAGTAACTTTCGAGTCTATCTTTCCAATACTCAAAGTTTTCACCATCAAAAACTGGTGGTCTATTATAGCCATTGAAATTGTTGCTTCCATTTCCATTGTTGCTTTGTTCAGGAGTAGGAGTAGATGAACTTGTTTCAACCATTTTGACTTTGTGTTTTTCTCCCTAAATCTTTTTTCTAACACGGTTAAGTGCTTGCACTAGAACCGACGCTCTGATGCCAATTGAAGGATAGAAAAACACTTAGAAAGGGGGGATTGAATAAGTGTATCTCAAAAACTTAGAAGATAAAAACAATCAACACAATGATTTTTATTCTGGTTTGTTGTTAACCAAACTACTCCAGTCCACCCCCTTAGAGTGATTTGCCTCAATTGAGGATTTAATCCACTAATCCAACTGATTACAATGGTTATCCACTTAGAAACACTCTAAGTCTTCTAGAGTATCCTGATCACAACTTGATCACTCTAGGAATCCTTTTACAATCAATGTAAAATAAAGTTTACAAGAGTTTAAATGCTTCTAATAAACTGTAATCACAACTGTGATATTTCTCTTAAGTTCTATGCTTAACACTCACTAAATATTACAAGAGTTTGTGAGGTTGAAGATGAAGTTCGTAAGCTTTTGAATTTGACAGTGTTTCAGTATATTTGCGCAAGTGTTGTATTCAGCTTCTAATGAGAACTTCTATTTATAGGCGCTGAGAGGAAATGACCGTTGGGAGCATTTAATGCTTTGCGTGAATAGTACAACGCTGCATTTAATGTTTCACACTTTTGTCAACTACCTCGAGCCTTGCTTTTACTGCTTTTACTGACTTTGCCTTTTGTAGCTTCTAACGTTTCTTTTGTCAGTTAGAGATTAGACGTTTCAGCCTTTCATCTTGTACTTTCTTCTGGACTCAGATTTTGTAGATAACAACATTTGAATATTAGAGTCATCAGCTTTGGTGCAGAGCATCTTCTGTCTTCGTACTTTGAAGAGCTTGAGCGTGATACCATCAGATTTTCAGAGCTTGTTCTTCTGACTTTCATTCTTCTGATGCTTTCCAGTTCATGTTTTGATTCTGCATGACCATCTTCTGATGTCTTGCCAGAGCATGTTCTGATGAAGCCATCCAGAACTTTCTGAGTTAGTTGCTTCTGAGTGCTGATTTATGCATACTCGATATATATTTCCTGAAATGGAAAATGCAAAGGATTAGAGTACCACATTGTCTTATACAAAATTCATACATAATGTTATCATCAAAACACAGAATATTAATCAGAACATTTCTTGTTCTAACATAGAGGATGCTTCTCAGAACTGCATTACACGACGCATTAATGTTGAGAAAGACATAGTCCTTACCCTTCCAGCAACCGTTAACACCTACGTACCCTGGCCCTGAGAAACTGTAATACATTGAAATAAGATTGCGTTTCCACAAGATTGCCATACCACCTGAAGCTCCTGTTGAGTTTGTGACTGTCCATTCTACCTCATCATTCCCCCAAAAAGAACGAGCAGTAACGTCATCGAAACTAGATAGTTTAGTTTCTTGAATAAAGCAAAGATCGACATTACCCGAATTGATTAGATAGCTGATCCTTTTCCTCTTGATGCCTGATCCACCCCCTCTAATGTTATAACATAGAATATTCATTGTAACATTTTGCTTTTAGACACCCTCTTCCCTTTAGCAATTTCTCTATCTCTAATCTCCAGCTTCTCCACCATAGTTATGTTTGCTGCTCTGTCTTGATTGCTCACCACTCCTAATTTGGTTATGGAGTCCCAAACCCTCAAGCCCACTTCCGAAGATCCATCCTTCATAATTCTTCTATTGCAGCAAGCTACCTCTGAATCGGTTATAGAAGTCCTCATCTTGATTGATCCACTTAATATGCTATCCTCCCGAGAACTGTGTTGTGTTTTTATCATTCTCTCATCTTCTGTCAAAACTGTTTGGTTTTTTGGGAAAGAGGCAGTCTAGTATGAGGGTTTCACTTCAACCACTTTCCCCAGATTGTCCATCGTCCTCACTTTCCTTCGTTTGGGCCTATCTTTTACCACCATTTTACAAGCCTCATCAAAAGACAAAGGCCCACTCTTTGAATTTTCAACATAAGGCCCACTAGTGGAATTGTCACTAGTAGTGATTCCTAAGGTCCCAACATTTAATGCTTCTCCCCCTTTACACGTTTCCACCTGTGGGGCCACTTCTGGATTGTTTGCATGTTCAGAGGAAACAACATCGCCCTTTTTATGATTTGACCCTAGAATATCATGAGAACATGCAAATTTCTTGGGTTCCTTCATAGTGTCTGCGACCGCCGACTGATACTCATAAAAGTTTTCACCTAACAC
The DNA here is from genome assembly GCF_029867415.1 of Vicia villosa. Taxonomy (NCBI): domain Eukaryota; kingdom Viridiplantae; phylum Streptophyta; class Magnoliopsida; order Fabales; family Fabaceae; genus Vicia; species Vicia villosa. The sequence goes on along the minus strand of NC_081180.1, from coordinate 242,094,722 downwards.
TTCCTCGGATATTCTCCTTTCCTTTTCACTGCCTCCCTTTTCAGAATAACATGCTCCGTCGTTTGATACCTCCTCTCTGTCTGACATGTCGTTCGAAGAACTGAAGTCCTCCAAATTCATGTTTGCTACGCCGGAGGCTCTGCCCGAGTTATGTTCCTCATACATGTCTTCCACTAACGTGATTCTGAAAGTAACACCATTGATCAGGACTTGAATAGATTCGTTGATAAAAGCTGCATGAGTTGTTCTTATCCTAAACCTCGCAGAATCCATGGTTATCCTTGCCCTTGTTTTCTCGTCACTATGCACAAAGGATCCTAGTGTGGCTGAAACAAGTGCAAAAAAACAATCATTCCACGCATGGCAAGGGATCCCCGAGCATTTTACCCATGCCAACCTTTCATGGTCTATGTTCTCCGGCAACCATCCTCTAATCTCCTTGAACCAAGCTCCCTTCCACACTTTCCTCTCCTCAAGGAATGACTCTATCTCCCATTCAATGAGATCTTCCAGCAAGCAGGTGTTCGCACCCAAGGCAATAACTCTAATGGTAAAAATTCCTTCATCATGAAAGACCTTCTTCATCGCGTATGCTGAGCCTTCTTCTCCGAATTTTCCCACAAAAGCCTTTTCAAGCCTGCATAAATCTTCAGTTCCCGCTCTGTAAGATAAGGATGTTATTGCCTTCTTGAAACGGGTCATCACCAAGTTTGCCTTAGACTTATTTCTCGTAACCTCAGCGAAGGTTCTACTGTCATTCTCTACCGGATCCCTGCTAATGATCCTGCTTGATAGCTTTTCATCATTGTTCTTTCTTCCCCATCTTCTTGGCTTCAGAGTCACTACCCTTTCCTTTATCTCATTTCTCTGGAAACGTGGAGTGTTTGCGTGAAGCTTCCTTCCTCCTAAAAACAAATTGTCCAGCTTTGTCGCCAGAAGCCTCTCATCTTCTACCTCGAGGAAACGTACAAACCCATACCTTCTTCCCTTCTTGTCCTTCTTTGGTGGTATAACCACCTCATCAATGAAACCCAAATCCTTAAACTCCATGAATAAGTCTCTAGCACCCCACTTGTCATCGAACTCAATTATGAAGAAAGTGGTTGAGTCTCCCCTGTGGAGGTTGCGGTCTATGCCACTGTTACCTTCACTGTCCCATTGAGCATTGCTCCTGCCTTTCTTGTGTTCAACCTTCGTCCATCTACCGTCTGAAACCATCACCGCTGGCTTAAGCGTCCTTAGCCCTAAGCGAAGCGAAAAAGGTAGTTAGAGAGAAGGCTAACTCTCTCTCTAAATTTTTTATCATTAGATTTGAATAGTCCATATTAAACAAGAAGATTAATAGCAATTTATGAATTAGCCATCACTAAGTTACCTTGATGATAATTAAATTACAATATGTGGAAATTAGGAGCCTTGTTTGTCTGGTCATGGAAGCAATTTCATTTTATGCCACTTATTTTTCTAACCGAATAATAACTTTATTTTTCTATAGATGAATAACCTTCCCACTTGTCCCTACATATTTTATGTATAAAGTTGCTATCTAAAGACACACCTGGAATAGAATGTAATGGTAAATCTGCCGTCTATCTATTAAAAGTCAATTGCATGAACTATTTAAATTATTTTTTTATTAATAAAAAAGTATTTAAGTAATTAAGTAATTTTTTTTTATTCACATCTTTTATTAGTGTATGACATGTGTCATTTATTTTTAAATTTCACCAATTAAATCACAAATAAATACTACACATTCATTCTCTTCTTTCATTAAAATTTCAAAGTTTCCTACACTTATTTTACTTTCATTTTAAATTTTTTCATCATTTATTTATTATCACTAAAAATACTAATAATCTATGTTTTAATTTTAATAAAATTAAAAAAAAATTATTTCATGAGAAACTATCAACACAATATCTATTTTATTTTAATCAATTATTGTCTTAATTTGAGTGACAAATTCTTTTTTTTAAATATTAATTTTTTCTTTCTTCATCTCACGGCTCCTTTTTTTTCTTTTATTCTTTTTATGTGATTATTTAATACAACTAATTTTATTTAATTATTTTTTATTTTATAGTTAAGTAAATCATTTCAAATTTTAAATTTGTATCTAAATACATTTTATATCGCATCAAATAATTTTTTTATCTCACGGATGATTATTAGCACAATATAATATGTTTTTTATTTTAATCAACAATTATTTTTATTTGAAAGACAATATTTATTTTCAAATGTTTAATTTTTATTTTTTTTCTCCATCTGACGAGTCTTTTTTTATATAATTATTTAATACAATTGAATTTATATATTTATTATTCATTTGCAATTAAGTCACGCATTTCAAATTTATATGTGTCTGAATTTTTATAATATCAAATAAATTTAGTCGTAAGTAGTTATTTATTGATATGGATAATCATGTCCATCTTCTCATCATTTAATTAGTTAATCACAATTGATGGAAATTAGCAGCCTACTTTTTCTAGTCATGGACGCAATTTCATATTTGAAAATTCTATTACATGTGTAACATGTTTCTTACGGAATAACAACAAGAAGAATAATCTTCTCAATTATTACAAATTTTTCATGTAAATTGTTCCTATAAATAACATCACTAGAGCCCCATCATTTTTCATCAAACACCATTTAGCATTTCAAAATTAATTGTAATAGCTAAAATGAGTTCATTTTCAGTAGTGTGTGTCTTAGGGTTAATATTTCTTGTGGGGAGTCAAGTTGCATATGCACAAGACTCGTCAACGGACTACGTGAACGCCCACAACGCAGCAAGATCCCAGGTTGGTGTTTCAGATATTGCATGGGACGATACTGTCGCTGCTTTTGCGCAAAACTATGCTAATCAACGTAAGGATTGTCAACTGATCCACTCCGGTGGTGGTGGCCGTTACGGAGAGAATATCGCGGTGAGCTCGGGTGGCATGAGCGGCACAGATGCAGTGAAGTTGTGGGTTGATGAGAAATCCGACTATGATTATGATAGTAATACATGTGCTGCTGGTAAAGTGTGTGGCCATTATACTCAAGTTGTTTGGAGAAACTCAGTTCGTCTTGGATGTGCGAAAGTGAGTTGTGACAATGGAGGAACTTTCATTACTTGCAACTATGATCCACCTGGTAACTATAATGGCGAGAAACCATACTAAGTGCATGAAGAAATATCATCATAAATAATACCAAAACATATGTAAGTGATGAGTTTCTGACTCATTATTTTACATATGATAATAGTTCTCAAATGTTTATGTGAGTTAATCGTATGTATAACTTTCAAGTTAATTATTACCATCAGTCAAAAAGAAATTGTCGTATTTTATATATTAAATCTCTCTTGTATGAAATCTCACACTTCCTCTTTCTTCATTAAGAGATCATGGAATAATGAATTTAATATTTTATATACTTTCTATATCACTATTTTATTTTTTTAAATAGTAATACTTAAAAAACATCACTTAGAGACGTTTGAGAGTTGCTTTATGGAGAATTTTGGGAAAAGATTTTGGAGGGGTGCGTCATGGTTTTAAATTGCAGTTGTAGTTGTGCATGCGGTTACGATTGCGGATGTTTTGATTGTGGTCATTGCGCTTGTTGCGATGCACATTGCGGCCGTTGCGGTGTGAATTTTTAAAAGAAAATATTTTTTTGTGTGTGCAAGATTTAATATAAGGGAGAACTAAAGATTCTCCAACCTGATTACATGAGAAGACGCGAAGACTCCACAATGTGTTTGAAATATTATATTAAAAAACACCTAATCTAATATTTTTTTCTTTGCATAAAAAAGAAGTAAATCGAGTTATACAATTTTAATATATATAGATTTTTGATGAAAATACTTGAAAAAATATGATTAAAATTATTTAATGTACTTCCTAATATGGCTAGAGGAGAGATTTTTAAATCACACTACAATTGCAGTCTAATGCGGATGTGGACGCAGCCGTATCCGCAATATAGCGGATGTAATTGCGGACCGCGATTTAAAACTATATACTACTTTAGCATATATAGTAATATTTTTAAAAGGCGGTAGCGGACCGGAATTTTAAAATAATATTTTAAATATTTTAAAAAATATATATAAAATATATAATCATATTGTTTTTAAAATTTTTTAAAATATAAAACACATTTTAAAATATAGACGCAACTCTTCAAACTTTTCCCCTTTAAAGTCTTTCAAAAATCAACTTCCCAAAACAACCCCTTCAAGTTTTTTTTTATATATATATATATATATATATATATATATATATATATATATATATATATATATATATATATATATATATAAAAGCCTAGTCACACTACAAGATAAAATGTTTTGTGAATCTCTATTTTTGCATGTTACCGCTGTTTTAACCGTCAGAGGTGTTGGATTACTGACACTTTGTCAGTTATTGCAAAACTAAGGTTTTGTTTGTGAGTTTGGAGGAGAGGAGAAGAGAAGGCTTCCGAAAACGAAAGTTAAAAAAAAATATAGGAATATATTTGACATTTTAAAAAAATGATTTTATTTAGAATGATAAAATAGCTATTATGATTACAATATTTTTAATATTCAGAATACTATAACCTAAAAGATATTTGAAAATTTTATGTAAGTCCTCCAAAACCCTCCTTCAATATAATTTTTGAGTTCCCCATATTAGGGGGTTTTTGGTTTTAAAAATAAAATGAAATCCTCCAAAACCCTCATACCCAAAATATTTCTATTCTTTTCACTCAATCCTTCATATTTTTCCAAGTCCTCCCCTCTCTTTCCCCCAAACTCGCAAACAAAGCCTTAGGCTATGTTTGAGAGTTTGGAGGGGAAGGGAGGGGAGGGCTTTAGGCTATGTTTGGGAGTTTGGAGGGGAGGGGAGGGGAAGGCTTCCAAAAATGAAATTTTAAAAAAATATAGGAAAATATTTGACATTTTTTGAAAAAATGATTTTGTTTAAAATGATAAAAGAGTCATTATCATTAGTAAATTTTTAATTTTCAGAATACTATAACAACCCAAAAGATATTTGGAATATTTATGTAAGCCCTTCAAAACCCTTCAAAACTCTCCTTCAATTCAATTTTTGAGTTCCCCCATTTTATGGGGTTTTTGGTGTTATGAATAAACTCAAACCCTCCAAAACCCTCCTACCCAAAATCTTTTTATCCTTTTCATCAACTTCTTCCTATTTTCCAAAGCCCTCCCCTCCGTTCCCCTCCAAACTCCCAAACATAGCCTTAGAAAATAGGAAGAATTGGGTGAAAAGGTTAAAAGGATTTTGGGTTGGAGGGTTTTGGAGGGTTTGAGTTTATTAATAACACCAAAAACCCTATAAAATGGGGGAACTCAAAAATTGTATTGAAGGAGGGTTTTGAAGGGTTTTGAAGGGTTTAAATAAATTTTCCAAATATCTTTTAGGTTGTTATAGTATTGTGAAAATTAAAAATTTAGTAATGATAATGACTCTTTTATCATTCTAAACAAAATCATTTTTTCAAAAAATGTCAAATATTTCCTATATTTTTTTAAAATTTTATTTTTGGAAGCCTTCCCCTCCCCTCCACTCTAAACTCTCAAACATAGCCTTAGTGTCTCGATTCTCTTTGCGACAGTTAACATATTGCAACGGTTCTAATATTGTCCCAAATAGTTGCAATAATTAGACTCCCTCCATTTCAAAATGATTGTTGTTTTAGTAAATAAATTTTAATAAATAAAATTTATTTAAAAATAATGTCATTCTCATTTTTAAATATATTAGTGATATGTATCTTTTTATTATTTTACATATAGTTCTCAAATATTTATGTGAGTTAATCATATGTGCAACTTACAAGTTAATTATTACCATCCATCTAAAAGAAATTGTCTTATTTTATATATGAAATCTCTCTTGTATTCTCTCACACTTCCTCTTTTTAGGTAAAGAGATCATGGAATAATAAATTTAATAATTTATATACTTTCTATACCACAGTTTAAAAAATTACTGTTATTTTAACAAATAAATTTTATTTTAAAATGATTGGCATTCATTTTTTCAATGTAACAATGAATTCTATTTTTTCAATTGTGTCTCTTAATTATTAGTATATATTAGTTCTAATACATTAATAAAATTATTTTAGTAAAAATATATTAATAATTTATAACAACATTATTGCATTCTTTAATCTACGTTCCTATTTAACACAAACCACACATCTAACTAGATAATTTTATCCTACATTTTATTTAGTTACATGTATTTATCAATTTGTATTATATATAATTATTCTATTAAATATTAAATATGATTTAAATAATATGACATTTATTTTAAATATAAATATGTATGTTTTTTTTGTGTAAGAAAGATATATTAATAGGGAAAACTAAGGATTCTCCAACCCGATTACATGAAAAGGCGGTAGAACCAACCAAAAAAGAAAAAATTCAAACCAAATACATTTACGAGAGGAAACGAAAGAGATCCTTAACAAACTTGTAAAAATAAATAAAAGATATATTAATATGTATATGTATGTAATATATGATTAAAAATAAATTAATTTTGATGTCATGTCAACACCACAGCTATATAAAATAAACAGCCAAGTAGGGAAAATATAATTGTGGAAAAGAAAAACCTATGCGCTTTCATTGAACATTAAGGTGCATTTTTGCCATAGTATAAGTTAGAGGTTTGATATGTGTGCTCTTTGGTTTTTTTCTAATTAAAGTCATCGTGAACCCTATGACACGCCTTGATTGAAGCCTGGCAGCCTTAGTCGAGAAGATTATTGAGACATTTTATTTTGTTTTTTGTATTTTGTGTTCCACATGTTGCATTCATGTGAAATTATCATGTTATGTGAAAACTTTCATAAGATAGAAAACAGCTCTGATTTATCCCTTTTAAGTCGTCAACCTTAATTATTGAGACTCGTAGCAACAATAAGGTTATGTTTGGAAGTTTGGAGGGGAAGAGAGGGGAGAACTTTGAAAAATAGGAAGAACTGAGTGAAAAGAATAAAAAGATTTTGGGTAAGAGGGTCTTGGAGGGTTTGATTTTCTTCATAACACTAAAAGTTTCATAAAAGGGGGAACTCAAAAATTGTATTAAAGGAGGGTTTTGGAGGGCTTACATAAATTTTCCAAATATCTTTTAGGTTGTTATACTATTTTGAAGATTAAAATTTTTGTAATGATAATGACTCTTTTATCATTCTAAACAAAATCATTTTTTCAAAAAATGTCAAATATTTTTCTATGTTTTTTTAAAATTCGTTTTCGGAAGCCTTCCCCTTCCCTCCCCTCCAAACTCCTAAACATAGGCTAAGGCTATGTTTGAGAGTTTGGAGGGGAAGGGAGGGGAGGACTTTGAAAAATAAGAAGAGTCGGGTGAAAAGGATAAAAAGATTTTGGGTAGGAGCAGGGGCGGATTCAGAGAATACATATTGATGTGGCTAAAAATATAAAAAAAATTATAACTTAAATACTTAAAAAAAATATATTGTTTGAATTAATACATTTATAATAAAAATTCACTACAAGAAAATATAAGATTTGCTACCATAATTTTACTACGGAATAAAATGGTAGTTAATCTCAAACTAATAAGTTGTTATATGACTTCATTTAATATTTTATTAGTTTAGTTTTAGTTATTATATCAAAATTTTAATTTTATTTGGAAAGAAAAAAAGTCACAGATCAAAGTTTGCGTTCAGCTTCTCCCAAAAATAAAACACACTGCGTTTTCTACCGATCTCTCTCTCGATTCTAGGTTTTGCTCTCTCTCGATCTCTCTCCCGATCTCGTTTCCCTCTCAATTTGGATCTCGCTTCCGATCTCGATTTCTCTCTCTCTTTGGATCTCGTTCTCACTCTCGATAACACGTTCTCGTCGAGGTATGCATCCATTGTCTCTCGCTTCGATTTCCACGTTTCTGATTTCCACGTTCTCGTCGAGGTGTTTTTCTTTGCAAATTCATGAATCTCTTATTTTACCCTCTTCTATCTATTATCAGGTTTCCTGATTATTTGTTTTTTAATTGTATTGAAATGCTAGTTATACTTTTAATCTGTTTCATGATTATTTGTTTTAGGTTTTCTAACTTGATTTTGACAGTATTGATTTTGACAATACTTGATTTTGAAAGTTATCTAACTTGATTAAAGAAACTTTGGGGCAAAATCTCTTCATTTTGGGTAAGCAACTTTGTTTTTTCTCTTTGTTCTTGTTGTTATTGTTGGTGTTGATTGTTTACCAAAAAATGCAAATACTGTATTTACACCACAAAGTAGAGAAGAAATTGAGCCACCTGTTTAATTGATTCATGAAATTCCTATACAAAGCGAGCCATCTAAAACTGATGCATAAACTACTCAGTTTCTGGATAATAGTTGTTCCTGTCATGATTTACAATACCTTAGTTTTATATCATATTGTATAAACTACATCCATGTGCACATGTTTATGCTGTTCGATAAATGTTGCCTTTTAATACCTTAGAATACCTTAGTTTTAAAAAATTTAGAGGCTCTTGAGGAATTTACTCCTAATAAATCATATTATATTTAGCTAAACCTTTAACCCAAAGAAATGGATTTAAATGGTCTGTCATTAAACATGACTTATAATAATAGGATATCATTATGGTGTTTGATCAATGTAGTCAAGTCTATGAAATGGGCCAAGGTTTTGGTGGATGGTGTTTGCGTCGTTAAATTTGGTTCGATATTTTATCAACAAGGTATTATTGGAAAATTATGGTCTAATCAAATATTATCATGCAGGTACCTTGGACACAAGTGAGCAAGTCAAGGCCATTGTTGTTAATCGCTGACTTTGTCGACAGAAACCGTAAGCTTTTCTCAGGGATCAGTGCATTTTTCCTTAGCCTGGTAAGACCGATCCCATTGCATGGTTTCCTTATTTCTTTATTTTAATTTCTTTAATTTGTACAGAATTCGTATTCGCATCATGACAATTCGGATTTGGGTGTTTCTGCTTTTACTCACTATACTTTTGCTTTCTTTGACTGGATTAGTTTATATCATAAATTGGATGCTTCTACTATTTATAAATCTATACACCATATAACATTAACATTGTTTTTGCGCATAAAGTCACAAAACCAAACCCACTGTGATTGTTAAAAAAAGTGGTTAATAATATTACCGTTTTTTTTTCAAGCTAGGTGAATTTAATTTCGGAGACATTAAGTGTGAAAGCTAGTGAAACTACTTACTTGATTTTTGTTGGCTTTATTGAAATTTATACTTGTTTAGTAATTTTACCAAACAATATATAGAAAATAAAGTACTAGAGGTGTTTCAAAGTCTAAAACTACACCAAAGCATCCAAATGAAACTATTCAGAAGAAAATGACACTTCTTTCTTGTACACTATTCTTCAAAGTAATCATTATACTTTGATGCTGTCCTTTTCTTTACCAAAAAAGGTAAATAATTCACATGTTTTTGTGAAGAGTACAACAAGACTAACAATTTCAATATACAAAGTGAAAAGTAAAACTTGCATAGATGGAAAAGTATCAAAACTATTATAGAAGTGAATATATTATACTCTACTGCCTAGAAAATGATTGACAAAGTTTTAGTGTCATTTTCATATATTTGCATGAAAGTTAGAGACAAGATAAAATCATATACCACAAAGTAGAGAAGAAAGGGATAACTGCTATTTGTTTCATTAGTTTTCAATTTACTAATCAAAAGTTAAAAATATCCTCTTTGTAAAATGAGTTTAGAAAATAGTTTAAATGTTTGTACTTAGATGCTTATATTCGTGTATATTTATCTATTTACTTTAGGATTTAATCCTCTTAGTAAACATTTGATGGGAAAATGATACGAAATGCAAAAGATTTTTCCTTATTTGATACCAATTCCCCAATGGAAGAAGTGGACATAAATGATATATATATGTCAACAAAAGTTCCATTTACTAATCAATTCATAAATGAGAATGATTCTAGTGAAAATGAAGAATTCTTAGATGAAGATGAAGAATCATATGATTTAGATTCAAATAGTAGCTTGTAACTTTTTTCTTTTTCAAATAAGAGGGTTAATTGTTATTGTTTATTGCTATTATACATATACAGCTCCTTATTGTTTGCTCTTTTTCAAATAATAGGGTTAATTGCATGGTGAAAATGAACAGAGAAGTTCTGAGAGTAATCTATGGCTGTTGCCTAATACTAAGATGTTTGATGCTAACAAATCTTTAGTTCTGAGAATAATCTATTTTGCTAATTAAATTTTGTGTGGAGTTTTGAAATTTGTATTGGCATTTACTTATTGATTGCTATGATGTGAATATATGAAGGAATATTTTAACCATTGTGATGTTTTGAATACTGTAGTAAGTTTCAACTGTGGGTGACTGAGTTTTTGAAAATATGCATTGATATTACTGCTATTATAGATATCTTAGTATGACAATCCGAGGTAGAGGAGGTACGTAGACGGAGTCAAGAGAGTGGTCGCAATCAACTTCACTCTTCACCTTTGCGAGGTATATTAATGGGACGAAATCCGGTTCTTTAATACAATTCTAATTTTAGTGTAAGATTACTATATTAATGGGATCAGATTTATTGCATTATATTTTTAATACAACTCTATGCATATAGGTGTGCATATTGACCGGAACAAAAGGCAAAGGTTAGGGATGGTTGATGCATTAAAGCATAAGCATAAATTCACTTATGATTTTGAAGATCTCTATGATGATATTGAAGATGAAGAGACGCAATTAATCAAGAAGAGAAATTATCAACGACAATTACTCAAGCGCCAAAAAATTGATGCATATAATGTAAAAGAAGGTAAAGGAGTGAGTTTTGAAATTTCCAACAATATGGGACAATCTAGTAGAAGAATTATATACAATCAAGGGAGAGAGCGTAATGACCGACCAGAACCTTCTCAGTCTTGCACTAGTCCAGCACCACCACCTCCACGTGCACAATTCTGCAGAGGTATTTCTCTACTGCGACTTGTTTATCATTAATGTCATAAAGTTGCACCATGACAATACATTCATCATGTATACTTTTTCGGTGTAGACTAAATATTATTTGTTTAGTGCTAAAGTTGTTTCCAGTAGCACTATCTAATTTAATATATCTACATTGCTGGACCTGTCTTAGGTATCTCTTCCACAAAACTTGAACCACATTGGTCAAGTCACTAAGATGTGTCTTTAAAGGGAAAAAGAATCTTGAAATTCTATAAACAGTTCTCTTCTGTTTAATTTCCAACAGTATATAATAGCCAGAGCTTGATAGAGAATTTGAGAGCATATTTAACTGAGTTTTCATCAAATTTAACAGAGGTTATCCCTCAAGTTTCTTGCCTTTTCTTCAGCAGAAAATTGTTATATACTTGAACTTTGTCATGTTAGAAACTATATTTCATTCAAAGATGTGTTTGTGTCTGATGTTTGTGGTCGACACTAAGGGTCATGGTCCCAAAGGAATGAAGGCAGAGGTATGGGACGGTTTGGTTGACATTTGATTGAAACCAGAGTGGAAGAAGAAATCCGATGCAAATCGTTGTAACAGGGCTGCCTTACCTGATGCAGTGTTGCACACATGAGGTTCTATTAACTTAGGTGAACATAAGAAAAGGATGGTAAGTTCTGATGAGATTTTATGTGTTTATAGTTGTCCTGTTTATCATCTTAAAATGTTTCGAAGCAATATCTATTTCAATTCTTTAAACGCATATTTGCCATGAGCTGCCAATTTAGAATATTTTGGATGTCTTTAAGTTTTCGGAGTCCTTGAAAATTATTTGGAACTCTTCTGATTGTAATCAGCATTCAGTCTTATGAAGCATTGGTGTATTATGATATGATTTTCATTAGTGGTTCTCTGGATCTCTGATCTGCTACTAAATTTAGTTTATTTGTCATGCTGACTGAGGGAGAAGGAACTGAAGTTATTCAAAGTTGATGACTTGTTATTGTATTCAAGTGTTTCCTTGATCTCAGTATTAGGTTAGTTAATGGTATTTCCACTTATGATCAATAGTACTTCATACAGCTCGTTAAGTAGATAAACTACTGTCCCTATGTCAAATAAGCTTGCCTTCAAGCTGAGTTATATACGTGAGAATGGTAGGGTTAAAACTATTAGTTGCTTCTCATACTGTAATTAGCATTCAATCTTCATATTTTGATATGTTCTCACTATTAAGTGACCTTAATTTGGCAATACTGACTAGTTAGGCAGAACCCATAATATAATGTTCTTCTTTTGTGTTACTTTTTTGTTTGCTAAATCTTAAATAAATTAATATGTTGGATTTAGGTTTGAATGGAAATAAATGTGTAAGCACTTTTTGATACTTGATATATTCCTTTGTTTATGTTTAGGCTGTGGACTCTATAATGTAAATTGTGGTTTATGAATACTGTAAGCAGTATTGTTTGTTTTAGAGAGATATTGTCTAAATATAACACATGATTGGATCTTTTTAAATGTGAATTGCAGGAGGAGGAGTTGAAACATACAGTTTCGTTTAGAGACGTGTATGCTCGAGTTCATAAGAAAAAAGATGGAGAATATGTCTTTCAACGGTCGAAGTTATTTGTTGTAAGTTATTAAAATTTAAAAATTAAATGTGTAATGTTTAACATGAATGTAGGTTACATAATTAATATATTCTTCGTATGCGTTTTTAGGAGTCATATGACACGGCTATAGTGGAAAAGTATGGAGAAAACACATTTGGCGCCGATGTTGGAGCCAATCCTTTCATTGATTCAATCCATGCCAAAAGCACCCATGCAAAGTGAAGTACCTAAAAAAACTCATGCAGATACAAGGTGAAAGAATGTTTTCCAATCTATTTCGAAAACCGGAGTTAATATGGAACCTGAGTTGTGATTTCTGAATTGGAAATAAAATAGAATATTATTGTAATGTATAATGTTTTAGTGTTGTTAAATATATTAAAAACTTGATTTTTGAATATTATTGTGATGTATATTGTTTAAGTGTTGTTAAATATATTAAAAAAATTAATTTTTTGGGTTATTTAATTATTAGTGTATTTTTTGAATATTATTGTGATGTATATTGTTTAAGTGTTGTTAAATATATAAAAAAAATTAATTTTTTGGGTTATTTAATTATTATTGTATTTTCATTTTAGTAATAAAGTAAAAATTATATTATATTTAAAAATTAAATTAATTAATTTAAATAAATATCAATAATTTTAATACTTTTAAAAATTAATTTTTACAAATAGTATAATTAGTTTTTATTTAAATAATTATAAAAAGTATCAATTAGTCTAATTAAGATTTACTTAAAAAAGAAAATAAAAAAAGTTGTAAAATTGTTTTAAATATTTAGCTTGAGATTTGTTATGATATTTTCGTAGTCATATTGTAGCTGTTTAGTTGGGAAGTATAAATTCAACTTCGAAATTTTGCTACTGCTTTGTTGTGGTTTAGCTAGGAATAATTTAATATCAGCTTGAATTTTGCTAGAATTTTTTTGCCAAGATAATTAGCCACTCAATCCATGCTAGGGCATATATTGTAGTTAATCCCCAACAAATCTCCAACTATTTTTGTTTGATAGAGATTAGCTACGAATTAGCTAGTGTATTTGCCCTAGCTAATTTAAGATTTTCTTGTTGTGATTATCCATCAAATATAAGAGATTAACAAATATAAAAGTGAGAGAGAAGTTTGAGAGGAGATTATAGTATTTCAAAAATTGAACAATATCGACGAGTTAAATCAAGAATTGGAAAGAATCATTGGTCTGATTTTATTGTTGGATTAGATAAGCTATTAAACTAATAAGAACCGGCCAGAACCGACCAAAATTAACAAAAACCAACGAACCGACGATTTTAGAAAATCAACGTATAACCTATAAAATTAAAATATAAGTAAAGTTTGTTCATAACTTATTTGGAACAACTTTTCCTCCTTGAAGTTAAATTTATTAGACATTGCACTGATTTTGTTATTTAGTTTATGTTCCAATTAAACTTTGTTCAAAATTATTTTGATTTGTATTTTGTATTATTTTGTTATGTCTAATGATTATGTTTAGAATTTAAATGTAAAGAATGAATTTATAAAATTATGATATTTTTAAATTTTAAAATTTGTTAAGTGTCGTGATTTTTTTAGATATTGGGTTTGCTAGTTTGATCGGTTTATTAACTATATAGTTTTCCTATACAGACTAGTTTATTCGACTGAATCATTTAATTTTATTCAATTGAATTATTCGATTTAATAGAGTTTAATCATGAGGATCAATTATTAATCTAATAATTCGATCAATAAATTAGTGACTCGTCTTCATCAATTTAGTGATCGGTCTAATTTTTAAAACATTATATATATATATATATATATATATATATATATATATATATATATATATATATATATATATATATATATATATATATATATTGAGATCGAATAAACCATTGATTAAAACTTTATTGTATCACTTGCATCTCACAAAATATTTCATCAAGTATTGTGAAACAAGCAAGTTCTGCCTGACACGAAGTCTTTTTGACCATGAAACAAGCAACTTCACAAGAATAATGTCTCTCAACAAAAACCTACAAATTATGACAAAGTATCCATTTTCTCAAGCTTTAACACAGTAAAAAAATATTATTTTTTTTGGTGTGGCTATAGCCACAGTGTGCCTTCATGTAGGTCCGCCCATGGGTAGGAGGATTTTGGAGGGTTTGAGTTTATTAATAACACCAAAAACCCCATAAAATGGAGGAACTCAAAAATTGTATTGAAAGAGAGTTTTGGAGGATTTTGAAGGACTTACATAAATTTTCCAAATATCTTTTAAGTTGTTATAGTATTCTGAAAATTAAAAATTTAGTAATGATAATGACTCTTTTATCATTCTAAACAAAATTATTTTTTCAAAAAATATCAAATATTTTCCTATATTTTTTTAAAATTTCTTTTTTGGAAGCCTTCCCTTCCCCTCCCCTCCAAACTTCCAAACATAGTCTAATTATATTAAAGATCTTTTCAGTTGTCAACTTAATTATTGAGACCGGTTGCAACTCTAAGTATAGTAAAGACGTGGGATGAAAATCACAAGTGTTTTTACTTTTTTTATTTAGTACTATTTTCATGTTTTTTTATGTTTTTATATGTATTTTATTGTAAACATAAAAAGTAATGCGTTGATTGTAAAAACTATCTATCTAATTCGTTTCTCATTACGTTTAAGTTGTCAAACACTTAAAATCTTTCGATTTCATAACATAAAAATTAACTTCTACACAATTTTACACAAACTCATTAAAGTTTATAAAAAAAACTTACAATTAGTGTCTTGAAGTTGTTTGTTGTTCCCCAATATTGTTAGATGTCGGATGTTGCTTGAATGTGTTATGAGTGAGTTTGAGATAATAGGGGTCGGGAGTGTTTGAAAAAAAGGGTTTTGAAAAAGTATGGGTAAGTGAGGAAGGGGAAGGGGCTATGGTGTGTATTCGAACAAAGGGCGTCTAGAGATGCATTTCCATAAGTGTTACAGAGATGTAACCCCGATAAGTGCTTATGGTCCCCAAACTTAAAAAAGCTAATTATTAGGTCCCCCAATATTAAATAACGTGAATTTTTTATGGTCTCTAGTCATTTATACGAATTTTTAATGACATGGCACCTCAAAATTTATCCAGTCACTTATCATGTCATTTAAAACCAATTTATTATACATTTTTAATTTAAAATTTAAAATTTAAAACCAACAGTTTCTCTGCATCGCTTACCAACCTCTCGAACATTTTGGGACAATCCTCAAGATCTTCTTCAAGCGCTTCTGCAATCTCTTCGACTCGATCATAATCGTATGTGTCTATGCAATCGTCTTTTGAAGCATACGTCGTATTATACCTCGATTCAACATTCCCGTTACTTTTCTCACCATGCAAATTCCAACATGTATAACTTCTATCAATTCCAAACCGTAGTAAATGCGATGCCAACTGATCCGCGTCAACCTGGCCCCCATAACAGCAACCCAAGCAAGGACACGTCATTCGACTCGAGTCTTCGTCGTGCGCAACCGCAAACTTAACGAATTCCAATACCCCTTTCTCGTACTCTTTCGACAATCGATTTGAATGCATCCATGTCTTAATTAAGCTAAACAAAAACAACTAATTAAGGCACAAAACAGTATAATGTATTTCTGTCAAAACGCAAAGTATACCAGTAATTTGAGAAAGAAATTTACCTCGGATTTTACCGAACTCAAGAAAACGCAGAGAATGAGCGCTGTACGTCGAAATAGGCCGGGAAACGCTGCTAATTCAAAGGAAAGAAAACTTCTATTATAAAAAATTTCATACAACAAAAACCGACTCAAGCACTAATTACAGATCATTCATAAGTAGAGAAGTAAGCAACTAATTAAAGTGGAAACGATCCATCATAGCAGTTCATTCAAAGCACAACTAATTACTTTGACGAGAGATTAACATCACATATAATACTATAGTACTAGTTATGAAAGATTAACATCACATATAATACTATAGTACTAGTTATGAAAGATTAACATATTAGTGTAGGTTCAATATCCTGACAAAAACATCAAGGGCACTTAATCACTCTATAATGACATGGATTATAACTGTTAGTATAATGCTTTCCTCTGTCACACACACATTTCAATCTAAGAGGTGTTTTTCATTCCTAATCATAAAGTAATTATGCTTGCTTATTAAAAAGAAGAAGAATACCTGATGCTGAAGTTGAGGACGAGAGGCAATATCAGCGAGCGTTGCGAACCGAAGCTGAAATAACAAATAAAAATATTATTAACATCAAATTCACAGCAATCAACCAATACTAACATCAAATTCACATCAAGCAACCAATGTAGGAACAAGCAAGAATCAAAGGGAGCAAATAAAATTCAAAAATTGAAACAACTAAAGTTTCAGAATGAGCGCTACAGAAGGAAAGGGGGTTTTACCTGATAGAAAATAGACTGTGTTCATGTCCTACATTAACTCATATAGTTGAAAACCATAATACATTAAATTTTAAAATACAAAATGATGGTATGAACAAAAGGTACAGGAAGTACATCATCCTTGAAAGTTGAAACAATAATATAATTTAAAAACAATAAGCCAGCCTGTTATAATGCATTGATATATTTAGAAATCTTATAATCTACGCTTGGGCAAACATTATATAAGGAGTTCTAATACAATTTTTTCATTGATATGTCCTTGCAAACTTAGTGAAGTTGTGGGTTGATGAGAAATCCGACTATGATTATGATAGTAATACATGTGCTGCTGGTAAAGTGTGTGGCCATTATACTCAAGTTGTTTGGAGAAACTCAGTTCGTCTTGGATGTGCGAAAGTGAGTTGTGACAATGGAGGAACTTTCATTACATGCAACTATGATCCACCTGGTAACTATAATGGCGAGAAGCCATACTAAGTGCATGAAGAAATATCATCATAAGTTTTCAATTCAGTTATAGAATAAATAAATAATACTACCAAAAAATATGTATGTAATGAGTTTCTGACTCATTATATTAAATATGATGATAGTTCTCAAATAATAAAATAATATTTAGGGGAGTTAATTCTATGTATAAGTGTCATGTTAATTAATATCACTGGTCTAAGAAATTGTGGTATTTTATATGTGAAATCTCTCTTTCATTCTCTTACACTTCCTCTTTCTTCGTTTTCTTTTTGGTAAACAATACATATTGATTGGAGTACAAAGGTACTCAATCTCATTACAAAAAATCGAGAGAAGCTTCAAGAACAAAGATATTATAGACTAATTGAAACTTAAGATAAATAAAACAAAAGATTTTCGCTAAACTTGTATAAATTGCATTTGGGATGAGTAATATCTCCGATGAAAGACCACCTCAAAACCAAAAGTTTTACATTCCAAACAATGTCTATAACGTTCCCACCATCATTCCTAAATATGATGACATTCCTTAATATCCACAAATTCTAGCAAACTGTCATCCAAATGTAACCTTCTTTACTGGATTTCACTTTCTTAGACTTACAAAAATAAAACCAATTCAAAAAATCGCCCTTAAAGCTATCTCCCCTACTATCCAAAAAACTAATCCAATCCGCCACCTCTTTCCAACAAGTTTAGAAACGCAACAACCACTACTACAAAAAGCACATCTAACGTCGGACGTGAAATTCGTTTTACCTCGGTTATTAATGTGTCGAGGGGTAAAGTTAGCTGCACGTGGGTTCCAGCATCCGCATTTTTATTAATTTTTGAACTGGATGGCACGCCCAATATTAACACTCGATGTTTTGAAGAACCGAGATAATAAACCAATATTCTTAACAAAAAGAGAATAACAACTGCAATGGAGAACAACAACAACAACAAGAATAACATTAATGACACGGTTCCATTAGGAACAAAACAACCTACAATGTACACATCATTACATCAAATTATGCATAGGAAGGAGTGGAAGGAATATCAAAGAAGGGAAAAAGAAATTTGAAAAGACAAAGAGATGTCATCATTGAACAACTCGAGGTAGCTAGTCAACCACAAGATCTTTCTAACTTCCAAGATAAAAAAACATGGAGAATTAAAGAAGTAATAATTAGAAGGAAACATGACATGCATAAAATCCTTTGGCTTTTAGACTTTCAAAGATCAGAGAAGAGGGAGAATTAGAAGAATCAATATATAAGTGAAAAAACTTCATCCAGAGAAATCAGAGAAGGGGAAGAATTAAAATGAGTATTTATGCTGAAACTTCATCCAAAGAAATTAAAAAAGAGGAAGAAGCAAAACACAAAATGAGTACTTCTTCCAATGTCGATAGATCATAAGTTGTAGTGGTTGTAGAGGTCCAATTCGTTGAAAGAGACCCTGCTGCTAAATCTTTGAGACCCAAGAGAGATCTCAGGAAGAGGAGATCAAGAAGAAGAAATGTGAAAATGTCAATCATCATTCATCGATTATGATGATGATGATGATGAAGCGGATTATACTTGGTCAAACTTTCTCTCAGCCAGAGGATTTAGATATGATTAATAAAAAAATGACCTTTATTATAAGATTTTTTATCTGTCAGCTTAAGGTTACAACTAATTTAGGGCTTTCATTATATGGTTTTAAGGAATTCAAGAACTTTTTCTCATACACACTCTAATCTATCAACTTTTATCCCATGGTTATATGCTACTAAATCAGAATAAAACTAAAATACAGTTGCAGCAAAACAAAAATAAAGGAAATGTGAATGACACACTAATGCTTCATACACAAAATATAATACATAAAATTATAACTTACATTAAATTATCTTGTTGTCTTTCCCATATTTATTTTTGTTGTCTCTCCCAGATTCTTGATGCATAGTCCTCAAGGCAGTTTGTACGTTAACCAATATTTCTTCTCATAAAAATACGTGTTTGCATAACCATCCTAAACACCAAAAACAAAATCTAAAACAACCCAAATTTATTGTCACAAAATTTGAATAAGAAATGAACATAGCGAATATGCCTAACTACGATCCATAAAATAATGTTTCTCAACAATAACAAGAACAACAGTAATGGAGAACAACAAGAACAACAACAATGGAAAATAACAACAACAACATCAAGAAAAACAGTAATAGAGAACAAGAACAACAGTAATGGAGAACAACAACAAGAACAACAGTAGTTAAGAACAACAACAATAACAACAACAACAATAATGGAGAACGACAACAAAAACTACAAGAACAATAATAACATACCGCATAGAAAAGTTTTACATTCCAAACAACTTCTAAAGCGTTCCAACCATCATTCCTAAATATCATGTCATTCTTTAATATCCACAAATTCCAGCAAACCGCCATCCAAATACAACCTTCTTTACCGAGCTTCACTTTCTTAGACTTACATAAAGAAAACTAATAAAGAAGGTTGCATTTGAATGACATGATATTAAAGAATGACATGATAAAGAACAAAAGACACAAGCAAGATCGCTAGAGGAAGAGATAATACCTCTTAATCTTAAATGATCTCTCGTCAGTAATCTGTTCAGAAAGCTTTGTCGTCGCGATATATTAACAGTGCCAAAGGGATATGAAAACTTCTTGACAAATTGTAAAAAGAACTCCCCAAAGGTATCCCACGTCGCTTTTGATAACCCATTCTATCTGGTCCTTCCTATCTGTCACCGAAAAAATCGGCTTCGTTAAGAGTTCATGGAATAAATGAAATTTAATATTTTATATACTTTCTATACCACTATTTTATTTTTGAAAATAGAACAATTTAAATAATATATATATTTTGAATAATTTAATTAAAAAAATTCACTTAGAATTATATATTTAAATGTATAATATAGTAAATTCACAAGCCTAGTCACACTTGAAGAAAACAAAGGTTTTTTTAATTTTGCGTGTTGCCGCGGTTTTAACTGTCAATTTTAACTCTCGCTAATAATTTATAGGACGGTTTGCCAACTGTAAAACTAGATGGTTTTAACTCTCGCTAATAATTTATAGGACGGTTTGCCAACTGTAAAACTAGATGTCACAATTCTATTTTGCGACAGTTAACATATTGCAACGGTTCGAAAACTGTCTCCAAAATATAATTGCAATGTTTGTAATCGTCATTAGTTATATTTGACATTTTGTCTGTGAAGATGTTTTGCGACAATTGTTAACCATCTCAAATGTGAAAGTGTGACAGTTTATACAACCGCTACATTTTTTTATAAACCACTTTTATATTTATTTCGTAACGGTATAACATAATGCTAAAATTTAATTTTAATATTTTTCATAACTGTTTAACTGTAAATAAAAAATGGTATTTCTTTCATATTATATTTTTTATAAAGATAAATATTCGTAAATCAAGCTTAAATGAAATTATTAATACATACTTGAAATGAAAAAATAAATATGTCAGTTGTAGAAGTCATTTTATCTATTGGTTATAGATGTTGAATTTGACGGTGTATCTGCTGTCTCTCTGATAAATTTGGGGTCGTTCCACAAGACATTAGAAAAGCTCATTCGACAATTCTGCCTAAACCATGTTGTGTTTTATATTTAATTTTGTTGGAGGATAAAAAAATGTTAAATTGTTGAGAATTGATAAGTGCATATTTTACTTAAGTATCAATGTTGATTCTTAGTATTAATACACTTACTTGACCATGAAATAATGAGAAAAACCATAAATTTGTGCACATGATTAGAATTTTTCTAAATAGTTGAATCGATCCTTACTTACCAATATTTGTATGATAAATTAAAAGAAATCTCAAAGGATCATTGAGACAAGCATTGGAAGCAAGGGAATCCAAGATTTTGGTCTCAATTTATGCAGTTTAATAATCTCAACATCTTCTCATCACTATATATCTCATATTTTCCCGCTCTCAATATATAATTCAAGTAGTTATCTCAAAACCAATATAAAAAATACTTACATTTGATATTTCATCAAGAACCACTCGCTCACCCAAACTTACCATATGTAAGTGCATAAAGAGATGAGTTTCATTAAGGATTCTCAAATAGGCACAAAGAGGGGGTTGACTCCAACCAGTGACCAAGATACTTAAAAAGAGAGCACGTCCTACATGCTGAATGAATATTCTTCTATAAATTCCATAAACCTAGGAGCCACATTAACTAAACCCCCTCCCACTCGACAAGGAGAGTCTTAAAAATAAATTCACCAAAAGTCTTGACACAACTTTAAAATTATGGTTTTAAATTATGGTTGCGGCTATTGTGATTGTCGCGATGTGGATTACATCATTGCGGCATAAATTTTTATTTATGAACATAAAATATTTTATTTTATTATTTATCTTAGATTTCACATGTCTTCTAACCACCAAAAAGAAAAAAAAAAAGGAGAAAGGGATATTTTTCTTAGCCATCTCTTAATATTTTAAGACTTGATTATATTTTTAGTCATTAAATTTATTTATTAATTTTATTTTTTTCCTTTTATTAGTTTTTTTGTGTTACTTTTTTTTTCCTATTTTTAGCTCTTTCATTATTTTATATTTTTATAAAATATCATATTGTTAAGTGTAATAAATTTTTAAAGGTGTTGAAACACTGCTTCTGACATGCCTAAAATCAAAGGGTGTTGGGTTACTACCTTTAGCATATATTTCAAACCAAATTTAGGGATTTAATTTCTGAGATTTGTGAAGATGATGATGAATATGTAGAAGAAGATAAGGAAAGAAAAAGATGATGATTATGTGGAAGAAAATGAAGGAAGAAAAAACAATGTAAAGAAAATTAAATATTTTGTATTATATATAATTATTGTATTAAGTATTGTATATAAATTTAAATAATATGACTTTTTATTTTTATATCTATATGTAATATATGATTAAAATAAATTAATTTTGATGTCATGTGAGGACCACCGCTATATAGAATAGTAAACAGCCAAGTAAGGCAAATATAATTGTGGAAAAAAAAAAAACATTTATATTCTCTTTCATTGAAAATTAGGTGCATTTTGCCATAGTATGAGTTAGAGTGATATGTGCTCTTTGGTTTTTTCTACTTAAAGTCATCGTGAACCATATGACACGCCTTGATTGAAGCCTGGCAGCCTTAGTCGCAGAAGACTATTGAGACATTTTATTTTGTTTTTTGTTTTCCACATGTTGCATTCATGTGAACTTATCATGTTATGTGGAAACTTGCATAAGATAGAAAATAGCTCTGATTTATCCCTTTTCAATAGTTGATCTTAATTATTGAGACCGGTTCAATACAATTCAAGTTCAAGTTTAAATTAGTTACTCGACTTGAAAATTAGTTATTTATAAATGTATGCATTTGTAATACAGTTCTATATGTATAATAATAGAAACTATATTTTCATTCTTTATTTTTCATTCTCTCTTTTTCTTTTTTCACAAAAAATGTCTCACACACTAAGAGATTGGTATCTAGAGTTTCTGTTAGATTCTTGATCGGGTTTTCAAGAATCACACGTCAGTGATCAAAACATGTCCCACGAGTCAGTCTTAAAGATTAAAAATCCACGAGTCGGTAACACTAAAAGGCATTCAAATTCAAGTTCAAATTAGTTACTCAACTTGAAAATTAGTAACTTGTGTATGTATACATTTGTAATATAGTTTTATATGTACAATAATATAAACCATATTTTCATTCTTTATTCTTCATTCTCTTTTTCTCTTCTCACAAAAGGTGTCTCACACACTAATAAATTGATATTTAGAGCTTCGGTTAAATTCTTGATCGTGTTTTCAAGAATCACACGTCGGTGATCAAAACATGTCCCAGGAGTCAGTCTTAAAAATTAAAATTCCACGAGCCGGTAACGCTAAAAGGCATTCAAATTCAAGTTCAAATTAGTTACTCAACTTGGAAATTAGTAACTTGTGTATGTATACATTTGTAATATAGTTTTATATGTACAATAATATAAACCATATTTTCATTCTTTATTCTTCATTCTCTCTTTCTCTTCTCACAAAAGGTGTCTCACACACTAATAAATTGATATCTAGAGCTTCGGTTAAATTCTTGATTGGGTTTTCAAGAATCACACGCCAGTGATCAAAACATGTCCCACGAGTCAGTCTTAAAAATTAAAAATCCACGAGCCGGTAACGCTAAAAGGCATTCATTCATATAAGTTCTGATCAAGATTCTGATAAAGGAAAACTCAGAACTTGTGAACTCAAGACTATGTAGTCTCACTCTAACCAGGCTCTGAAGACATACTTTAACTTCTGATCAAGCTTTAACTAATTATGTAAGAAGCCTCTGATTCAGAAAGTTAAGTATAAAAGATAACAATGACTCTACTCAAGCTTCAACAAACGTCTACAAGAAGTCTCCAGTGGGATGTCATATTTAGAAGATCTTGTGACAACGTACAAGTACTTTATGTCTACTTAAGAAAGTAACGTTGTCAGGGTCTCATCTCTTTAGTTGTTCTGTTAACTCTACTCTGCTCTTCTCAGCGTCTTTATGTTAGTTGTGCTTAGACTTCACTTTATGTGGTCTAGCTAAAGACTTCCAACTGCTACTTGTAGTATGACAATATCAACGTTCAACGGCTACTTACGTTATGAGTAGTTTCAACCTTCAATGTTTACTTGTACTGTAAGTGGTTTCAATCTTCAACGGATCTATTTTTTATTCTATAAATGAAGAAGAAAGTTGAAGAAGAAGTAGTGTGAGTAAGACTGTGCACACAAGAATGTAATACCAGAACACGCCATGGGAGTTGAGAGACATATTGTGTCAGACAGAGAACTCAATTTAGAGTAACACACAAAAGAAGTAGAAATCAACCTAGAAGAGTTATTATGTGTTAAGACACCAAAGCGAGACATATTCATATCTGACTAGGAGAGTAAAAAAAAAGAAAATGTGAATATGATAAGAAGATCAACAGAATAGCAAGACATAACCGATGAAGATCATATGAGCAAAAGAAGAAGAGAAAAAGAATGATGAATTCATGCTTATACACCTGGGAACTACTCAACTTATATCATGCTCCAAGTGTAAAACCTTTGTGAATTTGCTTAACAAGGAAGCACACAATAAAACACAAATATTAACAACAGATTCTCTTGATAAGGGAATTTGGAGCCTCTAGCATTCATGCTAGAGCATAAGTATCTTTCATTTTGATTGAGCAAGAAGTTCTGAACAGAGGTTTAGGCAAGGAAGTCTCTTGTTTGAGGACTTGAGTAGAAGTCATAAACAACTGGTTAAGACAAGGAAGTCTCGATCAGGATGAATGAGCAGAAGTTTAAAACAGGTAATTTGGGAAAGGAAGTCTCGATCAGGTTAATTAAGCAGAAGTCCTGAATAGTTTATTTGGGCAAGGAAGTCTCGATCAGGTTAATTGAGTAGAAGCCCCTTACAGTGTGTTTGATTAGGAAGTCTCAATCTGTAGGATTGAGCCGGAATTCTCTTGCTTGAGGGCTTGAGCAAAAAGTCCTGAACTGTAGGTTTAGGCAAAGAAGTCTCTTGTCTGCGTGCTTAAGCAATGAAGTCTCTTTCTAGTTTGATTGAGAAAATTGTAATCTCAATGATTATAGTGAAAATCTCTTGTGTTGCAAAAGGGATGGACTACTCTAAGTTTTGGAGGAACCAAGATATGTTGTGTGTCTCTTTATTTACTTTGCATTTAATTATTCTATTGTGCACTTAACTATGAAGTCAGACTCTGGTCTTATCTAAGTTCTTCTTGATATAGAATCTGATCCTACCAACTCAGGTCGGAGTCAAGATTCGAAAAGAAGTAATCTTTTGTATACACAATTCAACCCCCCTTCTTGTGTATATTTTTCTCACCTTTAAAACCATCCATGGAATCGGTTAACCAAGAGAAAATCTCTTCAAGAATCATGCTAGGGAAAAAAATTTAAGCGTGCAATAAGGCAGTCATTTCAAGAATCAGTCAATTTGGGACAGTCTACTTCAAGAAATCCCCAAGTATAGCTCATCGGTCCTTCCCAAAGGGATCATCAGCTTAATACAATTGACAAGTATGACAAAAGTGTGTTCAAAAAATCCCCAAGTATAGCTCATCGGTCCTTACCCCATTTTTTCACCTTGCCTATTTCATACATTCAACAGATGCATGGTTTTATTTTTGAAAATTCGAAGTAAAAGTCAATTTTGTCATTTTAGTCTTCATCATTTTTAAAAGCAATTTTTATTTATCATGCATCATTAGATTTCATCCAATTTCTTTTAAAAAAATTCAAATTCAAAAGGTAAAGTCAAAGTCAACCATATGTTTGGTCAATTTGGTTATTTTCATTTGTAATTTAAAGTCATTGGTCAAATCATTTTAATTTGCTAAAGTGTATTTTTGTGAAGTATCAATATTCAAATCCAACTTTTAAGCTTTTAAACCATATTTTCAAAATCATATTCAAGTCTATTTCAAGCCATGTTTAAAGCCACATTTCAAACCATTCTCCAGTTAATTTGTTGAAGCCATTTGCAAGAGCCGAATTGAAAATTTCATTAGCTTTGAGCCACTTTCAAGTCATGTTCTCAAGACAACTTTCAAGCCATTCTTGAGCCACTTTCTAAGCCAAATGGCAAGCCGTGAAGCCAATTCCACATCGGACCACAATTACACTATTTCATGTTTTTTTCATCTCAGTATAGCAACCAAAATTCACTTCAAATTGCATCCAACTTCACATAATAGGAAACATTCCAAATTGAATTCAAATTCACAATTAACATTGCATTTTAAATACATTTCAATTTCATCACATCTCAAATTGCATTACAAACAAACACAAATTTAACATACATTTCACTTGAATTTCGTTTGCAAACATTAATCAAGTGCCACAATTGCATTCTCACTCGGATCACCAAAGTGTCACACAATTGCATTCCCTCCTTATTTTCATTTTAATCTCACCACTTTACACCTATAAAAAGACCCTTATATAGCTACTAAATGGGCAGAAAAACGTATAGTAACTCTACAAAATTATCCAGAAAATTCTCCCTAAAATACTTCACTACATAGCTCCCTCCAATGGCCATTAGAGCTTGAAATTGAAGCTCTAATTGGTTCTGAGTTTCAAACAACCCCAACCTGCAAAATGAAGGAAATCGGATCAGCCAGAGTCCAGCAGAAGAAGAAGGTGTGGAACCTTATTTTATAGGTAATTTACCTTTAATAAAGAACAACATCTGAAGTTTTGATGACGACAACCCATGAAAATCTATATTTGCTTACAGAAGAGGACTCAAGATAAAAGTGCCTATACAATCAGATATTGGCAAGAAGTCTTGACGCCTCTTTGAAGAAAGATGTGAAAGTTCTCCAGGTCTTGTCTATCGGTTTGTCTGAGTGAACTGAATACTATAAAAATAAAGTAGTAGCTTAAGAGTACTAAGGAAACTTTGTCCGTCTAAAATTCTTTTTTTCGGATGGATAATTGTTCTCAATAGAATTGCTACTAAGGATCAACTTTTTAAGAAGGGTTTAGCGACGATTTTAAATGATTTATCTTGTGTGTTTTGTGCGGAGGAGGAGGAAACTCTAAGCCATATCCTTAGAAGTTGCAGGGTTTTGTCGGAGATTTGGAGGAAAGTTTATGGGTGGATGGGAACCTTAGAGGAGATCACTTTGGTGGAGTTTCAGGAGTATTTTGAGCATTGTGAGAAGGTGAAGAGATTATCTCGTAGGCACATAGTTGCTGTCATATGGCTTGCTACGGTTTGGACTATATGGATTAAGCGCAATGGCATAATCTTCAAAGGAGAGACATTTAATTTTACCGAATGTATGACAGAGATTATTTCTATCTCTTGGAGGTGGATCGCTCTTTTTATAAGCTTGTCGAAAACTGTGACTTTTATATGTGGAATATTCTTCCTCTCAAGTGTTTTGAGTAGTTGGAGTTTTTCGTTTGTATTTGGGTGGAGTTTCCCTTTTTGCTCCCTTTTATAGTATCATTGACTATTAAAAAAAAAATTCAAAAATGCCTTGGAGTTGTACAAGGTGATTTAGGAGCTGTGGAAATAGCATGATGGAAAAATTTGGCTTATTTAATCGATTAAGACTTTGGTTTAATCGATTAATTCAGTCAAAATTTACGCCCCAAGACATTCGATCACGGCCTTAATGATGTGCAACACCTCCATATGAATGATTCTATTCGTTTGAAATGGTTCCATGAAGCTTGCAATGATTTACATACATTGTGACTTATTAAAAATTGCACTAGATCAGGTGGTGTATTCAAATACCTCATTCTGATAGCCGAATACCACTTTGCAACATTCCATTTTTTTCAAAAAATCACACTGGTATTTTAATACCCTATTCTGGTAGGTGAATACCACTTTACTTTCAGCACTAAATTTTTTTGAAAATTTCTTCACCCACCTCCTAACCTTCTTGCCCACCCCGGGTGAATTTACCACAATACCCCTTGTTTCGGAAGTTCATTTCCGAAACTGTACTTTTTTTCTTAAAAAAGGTGTTTTCGGAAATGTATCTCCGAAAACGTGTTTTTTTTAATATAAAATATTGATTTCGGAGATGCATCTCCGAAATAAAGTTACTTTTCAGAAAATGTGGTGTTTCGGAAGTTCATTTCCGAACGCACCCCCCTTGGAGAATTCGGAAATGAACCTCCGAAAATATGTCTGGACAGAATAAAATGAAAAACAACAACAATTCGCTTTATTTAATCGGGTGAAGATTACAACGATAATATTACATAAAATTAAAGTTACATATTGTTGAACACGGGTAGGTGGGGATGAGAGAGTGGTGGGGAGAAAAAAAGGCTTCCAAATTTCAAAAGGTTTTTTTATTCTTTTAATAAAAATACGTACTGCTGTAAGTAACAAATGACGAAGGAGGTGTAACCGGGGCCGGAACATATGACGGAGGAGGTGGATGTCCGGAGGAAGAAGAACCGGAGGTACGTCCACCGCGAGACAAAGGAGCCAATCAATGTAAGTTATAGTTTATCATTATCATCAGGGGACGTCATTACAAAAAATTGGAAAAAAAATCTTATTATTTTTAATCTTGATTTTTTAGAAATGACGTCCCCAGATGATAATGATAAACTATAGCTTACATTGATTGGCTCCTTTGTCTCGCGGTGGACGTACCTCCGGTTCTTCTTCCTCCGAACATCCACCTCCTCCGTCATATGTTCCGACCCCGGTTACCACTTCCAAAAACTAACATGATAAATCCAATACAAAAACACTGTGCGATACAATCCGAAATCAGAACAAAACAAAACAAAACACGTCAAACAAAACAAAAACATGTTATTCTGCCCGACGAGCGTTACAAAATACACATCAAACAAAATAAAAACACGTTATTCTTCCCGACGAGCGAACTCCTCCGAATGAAGATAATTATACCAATCCTCATCCCACTCAGTATCAGAACCATCAGCGTTGATCACGCCTGAAGGCTGAGCCTGCACGTCCGAGCCATGGACCCCTAGGGGACGAGAAGCAGAACCAGTCAAAAGCTTCTTCTTCTCCTTCACCTCCTTCACCTCCTTCACCTCCTTCACCTCTTTCACCTCCTTCTTTGAAGAACCCTTTCTTCCCTTAGCGCCCTCTTTAGAAGACGCAGTCCTGCGTGCTGGTTGGTTGCCTGACATGTTCCTGTAAACAATTGAAAACGATTAATATGCATAGACAAAATAAAAAACAAAAAAATTTGAACTTCTGATACATTTCGGAAGTTCATTTCCGAAAACTAGGATGGAGGTGTTTTCGGAAATGAACTTCCGAAACACCCCTGCGATGGAGTTTTCTGCAACTTCCATGACAGGCCCCTAAACCAAACTTCAAACCAAATCAAAATGCTTCTAAACAACCTAAATACTACTAACAACCTAACCATATATCATTTATGCAATTAAAACCCTAAATAACATGCATTTCAATAATAGATCTAAAAATTTCAAAACTTACAAAGTGTTAGGATTGAGGGCTTTTGAATGTTGTTTAGCAGTGTGATTGGAGCCTTGATGCAGCTTTGGAATTCTGTTTGCACAAATTTTCGCCTTTGCCACTTTTTGTTTTGATTTAGGGTAAATGATTGGGGGAGGGGGAGTGTTTTGATAAATCTGCAGAAATCGCAGTATTTCGGAAGTGAACTTCCGAAATAATGTTTTCGGAAATGAACTTCCGAAATAAGTCAATTTTTTCAAAAAAAGACGCTTTCGGAAATGAACTTCCGAAGCAGGGGTATTTTGGAATTTTCGCTGGGGGTGACCCCCATAGGGAGGTGGCTAAAGAAATTTTCATTTTTTTAATTCATATATTCAAAAAAAATTATGTGATGACTTGAAAATATTTTCGATTAACTTTGAATGATATTTTCAAAGATTTTAAGTGATTTATATATGATGAATGATGATATATCAAAGATAAAGAAAATCTTAAATTTGATCAATATTTTTTATCTTTCCCACTTTATCGTAATAGATTGTTGTCTTTATCTTTATCATCGATTCACTTTATTTTTTCCTCTATGTTGATCATTGCTGACTTTATCTATTTGTTTTTTTTTATGCACTTGTTTATCAAAATCTCAGCCAACGTCAAGGAGACTAGAGGCTCTTCATCACAGTTATATATATAAACTAATTAAGACACATTTAATTTTTTTTAAGAAACATTTTCTTTTTGTTCTTTTATGATACATTTCCTTTTGTTGAGAAGTCAATTTTAAACAAGAAAAATAATAGCAATTTTTAATCAGCCAAAACAAAGGTTAACGTCTCTATTTGGTGCCCTAAAAGATATTCCATCTTAATGAGAATTAAATTACAATTTTGTGGAAAAATGGAACCTAGTTTTTCTGGTCATGAACGCAAATTCTTTTTGGAAAGTACCAATTACACATGCCACTTGTTTTTCTTACAAGAAGAATCGTCTTCTCAATTACTACCAATTTCTTATGTAAATGTTCTTATAAATACATCACTAGAGCCCCATAATTTTTCATCAAACACATTAAAATGGGTTCAGTTATTTCTCTATTGTGTGTCTTGGGATTAATATTCACTATGGGAAATTACGTTGCACATGCACAGGACTCATCAACCGACTTCGTGAACGCTCACAACGCAGCAAGATCTCAGGTTGGTGTTTCAAACATTGTTTGGGACAATACTGTCGCTGCTTATGCCCAAAACTATGCTAATCAACGCAAGGATTGTAATCTGGTCCACTCTGGTGGCCGTTACGGGGAGAATATCGCAAAGAGCTACAGCGGAGACTTGAGGGGCACAGATGCAGTGAAATTATGGGTGAATGAGAAACCGCACTATGATTATAATAGTAACACATGTGTTGGTGGTGAATGTCGACATTATACTCAAGTTGTTTGGAGAAACTCAGTTCGTCTTGGATGTGGCAAAGTGAAATGTGATAATGGAGGAACTTTCATTACTTGCAACTATGACCCTCCTGGTAACTATGCTAACCAAAGGCCATATTAAGTGTGTGATTCATTTCATCACTTATTTAAACTAAGCTATAGAAATAAATAAAACCAGAAAAAATATGTATGTAATGAGTTTCTGACTCATTATTTTAAATATGATGATGATAGTTTGAAAAAATGTTTATGTGAGTTTATCATATGTATAACTTGCAAGTTAATTAATATTTTCGGTGTAAGAAATCATGGTATTTTATATGTGAAATGTCTATTGTATTTTCCCTTTTTCTCCGTCAAGAGATCATGGAATAAATAAAGTTAATATATATTTTGTATTTTTTATATCACAAAAGTATTTATTATGTATATCAATGCTTCCTGCAAAACTCTTCAATTTGAGTTACAACTAATGAATCTCCAAGGCTTATCCTCCAACAGTGACATGGTTCAAACAATGAAACTTGTTATCTGAAATAACGCCATCAACATATATAGGGGAGTAGACTAACTACCTCGCTATCTTCCTGTCATGGAATGTGAAGGAGAGTTGGATGAGTTGGGAATATAGATCTCCTACTTCGAGGTCTTTGAGGGTCCAATGATCAGCAGATGTTCGAGAAACTTAACAAATACTTAATTTGAATCTAGGACGCTCTCGTCTTTATGGTGGTCTGATTCACAGAGAGATAAATATGGCCGGTCCGAAATAGTTTTGAAATTTTTTTTCTTTTAATGACAAAATATATAAAAGTATAGAAGAAAAATACAAGAGACATGATTATTCAAATATCACAAGACGTACCTAACTGAAGACACTAAAAAAAAACAAAGAAATAAAACAAGATATCATACAAGAAACCAAAAACTAAAAGGTCAACAAAAACAATAGTAGAGAAAAAACCCGTATAACAAAGCCCCACCCTTCAAGGGGCTAAGCCTAGATTAGCGGCGGAGCCAGAAATTTGTTTAAGCCTGCGCAAGTTTAAGTTTCAGACGGGCATCTCCGTATCCGTTTATTCGTTTTTTCTATTGTGTTAACTAGTGAAAATATTAACGGTAATTTTTTATGTAAATTTAATTTTAATATAAACTATTTATATGATAAAACATGTGATATTCATGTATTAATCTAATTTAGTCATATATAATAGATCTCAATAATCATAGTTCAAATTCTATAGAAATATACAATTTAAAATCTGTAATGTTTATAAATAAAAATAAATATGTTGTTTCTAAAACTATCAATAAAAATATATCATCCAAATCATAAAAAAAATATATATAGATTAAATAATTAAAAAGTGTGTCCCTCAATTTACTGAACAAATAAAAAATAATATTAACCATATCTTTTAACCGACATTGTTGCTTAATACGAAGGTAAACCATAAAAACTGTAATACAAAATATTTCTCATTTTACAAATTATTATAAATTTTTTTCCTTTAATGCACTCAACACCAACATTAAAGTATGTTAAGTCAATGGAATCTAGGATCCCATTAGACACAAGTCGCTCAACTCTATTTTTAGAGATGTGACCTAGACGTTTGTGCCACAGTATTCCTGAATTTGTGTTTTTTATTTTACGCTTAGTACCACGTGATTCCACATTCAAGGTTTCATTATAAGAAGCATAAGTATCAAGTAAATATAGATTATCATATGCAATAAGAGTACCAGATCCAACAATATTTGAATGAATAGATAAACTAACTTTATTATTTCCAAATGTACAATGATAACCAAATTTGTTCAATGAAGAAATAGAAACTAAATTTCGTCTAAAAGACTGTACAACAAAAGTATCCATTAAATCCAAATAATAACCAGTACTTAATAACAACCTAAAATGCCCTATTGCCTATACTTCTACCGACTTTCCATCTCCCACATAAATGCATCTTTCAGCATCATTTGACTTTCGGTAACTCAGGCAACCCTGCATTGAAACACTAATGTTAGTAGTAGCACCGGAGTCTAACCACCACGCGTTTCTTGGTACTGAAGCTAAAATTACCTCATAACAGACCAAAGTAAGAAACATACCTTTCTTTGTACGCCATGCGTGATACTTGGCACATTCCTTCTTTGCATGTCCAGTCATTTTACAAAAGAAACAACCATTACCCTTATTTTGCTTCTTTTGTATTGGACCCTCATCAGCTTCATTCTTTACATCCTTATATTTCTTCCTTTTGCCCTTGCTTTTAGAGGGACTTGCCAAGTGAGCACTCCATGTCCTTTCTTGCTTCATCCTCTCTCCTTCTGACAATTATAGCTTATCTTAAATTGACCAAATTGTTCAGGAAGAGATATTAACACCAAATGCACTAGTAAGTCGTCCGACAAATCAAGTTTTAGTGCCTTAAGTTTGGAAGCAATGTTATACATTTCCATAATATACTCTCTTATGTTTCCTTTGCCTTTATACTTTATAGAAATCAAGCTTTGAAGGAAGGTGCTTGTTTCCGCCTTATCACTTTTAGCAAAGCGCTTTTCAATTTCAGCAAGGAAGTCTTTGGCACTTGTTATTTCTTCAGATATAGTACCCTTAAATGTCTCTGAAATGCCACGCTTTATGATCATAAGACTCATGCGATTGGAGCGGTCCCACTTCTCATAATTTTTCCTTTTCTCAGGGGTATCTGTGGGAGAAGGGGGCTGCTCCATCCTCAAGATCCATGCAGCCAAGAACAATTAAAATGTTCTCCTTCCAATCCTTAAAGTTTGCACCATTAAGGACCGGGACGGAATTCATGTTAGCGGATATAGTAGTAATATTAACTGTAAAGAAAACAAACTAAAATAATATAAATATGCTCACATAATCAATCATAAATAAACTCAAATAATATATGTTCAAATAATATCATAATTAATTTCAAAATATCTAGTGCAACATTAATATAAATTGAAATTCTGGTAAGACAGAACCCAGATGTCATATACGATGTCGTGACATCTGGTCTGTCATCAGCTTAGCTGAGGCAGTACATACAGATCCCCCAATTTTTTATTACTTCTAACATCCAGAAGTCTGGAAGTGTTGGGATCCCATATCAGTTCAGTTAACATTAACAAATCTGCTTAGCAGAGATTCTGTGTTAGCACAGTCATTAAATCACACACTGATGTCATGCACGATGTTATGACATCCAAACTGAACTTACAAATAAACAATGCAGAAACATAAACAACACAACAGAATTGTTCACCCAGTTCGGTTCAATCAACCTACTCTGGGGGCATACCAAGCCAGGGATGAAGTCCACTATTAGCAGTATCAATTCAGAGCTAAACTCCCAGTTTACAACTCCTCACTTAATCACTACCCAATGACCCCTCTACCTAGGTTCTCCCTAGATATGGAATATCTCCATTCCACTCCCAATCATAGCAATGATGTCTAGCAGTCAACAACTCAGCCACTGCATCGACGGCTTAATTACCAACATTCAAAGCACACAAATAAACATATCTTAGAGTTGCTTCAAAGCTTCCTCCAAGCACACAACTCCACTCATTGCTTTACAACTTCTGAGTGAATAAAACAAACCTCTTACCTACAGGCTTCGAGGCACAAATCAGTGACCTTCCCACAAACCGGGAGGTTCACCTACACGGCTAACCCTAATGGTTACATCTTTCTAAACGCCGGCTAGCTTTCAAAACTAGGTTACAAAGTTTCCTATTTATAACCTATTCCCAACTGGACTTGGGCTTACAATCACAACATTATTTGCTGTTACAAATCACAGAAAACTTTCTGCTAAAAACAAGGTCTTCAATCATAAGTTTCCTAATTTATCTCCATGATTAGAAACTGCATAATTCTCGAATATTCTAATCTTGATTCTCTTGACCTTTAAACCTGCGCCACATAGGATTGCATAATATTCCATAGAATATTCTGCATCTTTTGAGTACTTACTGAATCTTTATATTCCAGCTCAGCAGGCGCGTGTCAGCTAAATATAACAGTAACTGCTGTCAAATACTGATGTCACAGAGCATGTCGTGACATTCCATAGAACATCTTGATGTTGTACCTGTTCTGCATAAATCACAGCAAACAGTATTCTTCACTTCAATTCTCTGCTTCTCACATATCAGGGTGCCAAAAAGACAGCCCATGATTTGTTCTATTACTGATGTACAATCATCACAATCTTTAGTTTCCCAAAATAAAGACTGAGATAAATAAGGAAACATAATAGAAATAGAATAGAAAATGTAGCAGCTACTGCTGTCAAACACTGATGTCATGACGTCGAGCATGACATCCAACTCACAGCATGTATTAGCTTACACAACCAGAACCTGCATAACCTTTAACACTACACACCACATGTCATGACCTTAGTCAAGACAACAGAATACACATGAATGTTTTACCACAAAATGCAGCCAATCAAAACATCTACAATCTCCCCCTTTGGCAAATTTTTGGCTAAAACATCTTGTCATCACAGCAGCACAAAAACAACTAGCAAACTACCAGTTATGCAGAATTGCTAAAGCACATCAAAACATCAGACCTGCTGAATAAGTTCCACAAGCTACACTATCACATACCATGAATAGAAATAACTTGTTCAATATGATCTGGGGTGACAATCTCTTCTCCCCCTGTTTGGCCATAAATGTTGCCAAAGCAACGTACAGCTCCCCCTTAAAAGTTACTCTGCATGACATGACCACGACACACACAAAAAACACCATCTGATAATCTTTAGATACCACTTCGCCACCAGCTTGATTAGAATACAATAAGTCACCCACAATGGGAGATCTATATTACAAGATGCACTCTTTCATAGATAGCTCATAACTTCTACCACAAGCTCCAAGATGTGAATAGAAAACACCTCCTTTTTGTCTTAAACTTATTACTCTTCTGCCCAAAAGTAATTTGTCTAAGACTATCCTCAAGAATAATCAGCTGCCATATGTTGATTATCTTGATCCTTCGAACCCACTTCTGAGATGAACCAAATGTCAACACATTGTGTTTTAACATCTAGCTGTTGAATTCAGCTCCTTCTTCTGCCACTTGAAAGAACTTCCTCCCTTTACAGAACCAGAGTTCAATGCTCTCATATACCTGATTGTGAAACAAAGTTTGAGTACGCAACCTCCATCCTGCAGTTATGCAGTTATGTCATCCAAGCTCACACTTTTATGAATCCCTGCTTCTTTTCCAACAACATCAGACACTCTGATGCATGAGTCATCAGAAGGACTAGTTAGAGACTAATCCTCTAGCTGTACCAAGGATGCCACTTCCTTGAGCAAAGCTATTTCCATGATGTCAAGAATACTGCCACTTGTTCTTGACTTCACAGTGTGCATTAGCCAATGCACTTCCTTACCTAGATCAGAAATAAACTGATCCAAGTAACCACCATCAAGATTATGATGTCTTCTTCTTCTTGTGCACTCCAAAGCTGAACATGTTTCTTGCCAGGAAACCTTTTTCAGTGATCATATGCTTCTGCTGCCACCAAAGAGATAGATCTTAAAACAATTGCACTATCCTTCCTGTACATGGTCTTGAAGAAGAGATGTTCCAACATCGTTAAGAACATCAGTTATCTTGAACTTCCAAGGATAATCAATTAAATACTTGTACTTTGCACAAATAACAATTGATCTTAAATCCTTTCCCAGTTAGATTCACCCTTAGGAAAGAGAGAGATGAATCTTTCCTTACAAATGTGTCACACAACAACCAGAACCCATGTGACACCGTTCAATAGCCAACTAAACACAAGGCTGAATCAGACGTGGGGAGGTTAACCAAATCTCCCCCTCAAACAAGCAATCATGGAAACTCCACACAGCTTATCCATGCATTGTACATAAAAGTCTCATTATACAACATCCCTACTAGAGGAAACTAACTCCATGAGTTATACCTATACATACTTCATACACTAGTTGAGGATACTATACTTACATAAACCATGGTTAACAGAGATACCATGCAGCGGAAAACAACTAAAATTTATCCTCAATAAACCTCAGGCCTAAAACAATAACCTTTGCATCAGTCAGCTACACATCATTCATGATTAAGGGATAATATATGCCATATCTCAACAAGGTTTCTGGAACAGATTCACTTATGACATAACTCCTGTAAATACCTCAGATTCCACACAGTAATCTGACTCCCTTGAATCATCACACAATATTCAAAACCATATTTCACTATGCACGATACACAGTATTCAGTTTTCAACACTAACTGTTCTATGGTTAAGAAAACAATTCACACATCTGGTTCCTTTGATCAAAAGGACATACCAGATACAAGCTCATCTTTGGATTTTCATAGAGGTCTTGAAAAGAAAACCTGAATGAATCCTTTCACTTACACTGAGCTCTTCTTCCAACTCCTATAAGCTTATGCCTGAAATAAACTAACATTTGGGATGGAAGGTTCAATTGATTGTATTCTGACCAATCAACACAAAAAGCAGATGTCTCCTCTTCCAGATCAGGAGTAGGTTCCAAACAAATGTACTCACACTACATAAGTTTAGCACCAGAACATCTGTTCTTCAACTGGTAGCTGCATACCAGTATGCCATCAGTTCCTTCTTCTTGGAACACACAATTCTTGACAATCTTGAAGATCATCAAACAACTTTGCAGATGAATATGAGGAACACTGATCATTTGAACCTCTTCAACCTCAATAACCATGCCTTTATGAGTGGACTTGAGAAAAGATTTCAAGTATCTTTGACACTTGTACTAAAGTTGAGAACAATCTGCTACAAATTCTGTTGAAAACCATATGACCCTAGAGATCTTCTTTCAAAGATAGGATTATGCATCAGATGCTATGCAGCAGAAAATAGCCATATATCAACAGAGATTACACAATGCTTACTCCCAGAACCAGTTGTAAGCATGACATCCAAGAATTGCAGCTGAACAATCCAACGATATGCTTGCTTCTTCTTCAAGCAACACAACAAGACCTAACCAATATTCTGACCAGAAAGAAACAGATAAGCACAAAGAATACCTTATCATTAACTTCACTCCCGCATGAAGGTTTTGACAATCTTCTTCTCTGTACCCTGCTATATGCTGAATAAAACACCCCAAATTCTTCACTCCCGCATGAATCATTTGGATATCAGTAACACCATCTTCCCTTGCCAAGAGAATACACCTGTTATGGTCAGTTTGGTCCAGTCTTCCACACATAGGTCCATCCTCCACTTCTAGGGACCATTCAATATGAACATGAATGTTCAAACAATCAACTACCTCCAACAACCAGAAAGTATCTCCCATGGATCTCATCCAGAAACAGACAGGATGCCTGCTCTGATACCAATTGAAATTCTGGTAAGACAGAACCCAGATGTCATATACGATGTCGTGACATCTGGTCTGTCATCAGCTTAGCTGAGGCAGTACATACAGATCCCCCAATTTTTTATTACTTCTAACATCCAGAAGTCTGGAAGTGTTGGGATCCCATATCAGTTCAGTTAACATTAACAAATCTGCTTAGCAGAGATTCTGTGTTAGCACAGTCATTAAATCACACACTGATGTCATGCACGATGTTATGACATCCAAAAACTGAACTTACAAATAAACAATGCAGAAACATAAACAACACAACAGAATTGTTCACCCAGTTCGGTTCAATCAACCTACTCTGGGGGCATACCAAGCCAGGGATGAAGTCCACTATTAGCAGTATCAATTCAGAGCTAAACTCCCAGTTTACAACTCCTCACTTAATCACTACCCAATGACCCCTCTACCTAGGTTCTCCCTAGATATGGAATATCTCCATTCCACTCCCAATCATAGCAATGATGTCTAGCAGTCAACAACTCAGCCACTGCATCGACGGCTTAATTACCAACATTCAAAGCACACAAATAAACATATCTTAGAGTTGCTTCAAAGCTTCCTCCAAGCACACAACTCCACTCATTGCTTTACAACTTCTGAGTGAATAAAACAAACCTCTTACCTACAGGCTTCGAGGCACAAATCAGTGACATTCCCACAAACCGGGAGGTTCACCTACACGGCTAACCCTAATGGTTACATCTTTCTAAACGCCGGCTAGCTTTCAAAACTAGGTTACAAAGTTTCCTATTTATAACCTATTCCCAACTGGACTTGGGCTTACAATCACAACATTATTTGCTGCTACAAATCACAGAAAACTTTCTGCTAAAAACAAGGTCTTCAATCATAAGTTTCCTAATTTATCTCCATGATTAGAAACTGCATAATTCTCGAATATTCTAATCTTGATTCTCTTGACCTTTAAACCTGCGCCACATAGGATTGCATAATATTCCATAGAATATTCTGCATCATTTGAGTACTTACTGAATCTTTATATTCCAGCTCAGCAGGCGCGTGTCAGCTAAACAGTATTCTTCACTTCAATTCTCTGCTTCTCACATATCAGGGTGCCAAAAAGACACCCCATGATTTGTTCTATTACTGATGTACAATCATCACAATCTTTAGTTTCCCAAAATAAAGACTGAGATAAATAAGGAAACATAATAGAAATAGAATAGAAAATGTAGCAGCTACTGCTATCAAACACTGATGTCATGACGTCGAGCATGACATCCAACTCACAGCATGTATTAGCTTACACAACCAGAACCTGCATAACCTTTAACACTACACACCACATGTCATGACCTTAGTCAAGACAACAGAATACACATGAATGTTTTACCACAAAATGCAGCCAATCAAAACATCTACATAAATGTCTTTGGACAATAGTATTAATTGCTAGTGATACTCTTGTTCTAATGATCAAATATTGACAATAATGTATGTCAAATAATAAAACTATCTTTGGATTGATTTATTATTCACATCTAAAACCTTGTAATCATCACATATTTATCATCACATGTGTATATATAAATACTATCAAATATTGACATTTTCTTTGGAAAAATCAATACTCACATGTATAAACATACACACTAACATTCAACATCTCATGATCAAATCCATAAAAGAAGGGTCACTTTGGTAATTTTTAGTCTCAATAGAATCATTTAAAATGTCAAATCTTTAAATTATAATTATGGAAAATTGAATTAAATTTATTTATTTTATTTGAAATGGAATGTAACGTCACATGCATACGGTGAACACATTAAACTTTCACACACTCGTTCATAATGATAACGTTGCACTAATCATAAATAATCATAATGATAACATTCATAATGACACCCGTTCATAATGATGTCACGTTGCATACATACATGCAGGAAAATGAGTGTGTATGCAATATATCTATTTAATATAATAAAGCAAAAGGAATACTTTGGCGAGTTTGCCAAGTGTCACTCCCTTAGGCTTTTTAACAATTTCTTTCCATTCTATTTATAGTAAATTCTAATTACTTCTTTATATTTTTAAAATTTTATTTTATTTTATATATTTTTTAGTTATATTTATTTGTATGATTATTCAGTTTTGGGAATCCGAAAGAATCAATTATTATTATTATTATTGGCAGATTCTTTATTTTCCAATTTCATATTAGTTAACCCTATTAGTTAATTTTCTAAATAGATATTAATTGTAACATTTATTTTCAATGCAAACCTTTCGTTTCCTGTATACTCTCAATGCAAACATTTTTGTTTTCAATGCATAAATGTTTCTGCAATTTCAACAAAACATATGAAAATATCAAAATAATATTATATCACAACACTCTTTCTCTCTCTAGCGTTTTAGTTTTCCTATGTTTGTTAGGGTTTCGACGATATGTCCGACGCTCCGGCGAGTTCTGGCGGTGGAAGCCACGAGAGCGGTGATCACAGTCCGCGCTCTAACATCCGCGGGCAGGATAGGTTTCTTCCTATTGCGAATACCATGCTAATGATAAAATCGCGAAGGATGCTAAAGAGACTGTTCAGGAATGCATCTCTGAGTTCATCAACTTCATCACCAACGAGTGTGTTTGATTTTCTTTTTCTCTTTGATTCGTACAGTGAATAGATTGTGATTTTGATTTGTTTGGATTGAAATTGGGTAGGGCCTTTGATAAGTGTCAGAGAGAGAAGATGAAGACGATTAACGATGATGATTTGCTTTGGGCGATGGCGACGTTAGGTTTTGAGGATTATATTGATCCTCTTAATATTTACCTTACGAGTTACATAGAGGTAAATTCTATTTCAGTTTACTATTTTTCAATTTTTTGGGATTTTACTTTACAAGCTTTTTTGGCCCCCCTTGAAAATAAATGAGAATCAGGTCCTCTGACAATATTTAAAGAGGGAAGGAATTCAGAAGCGGTTAATTTAAGCGACAAAAAAAATTTGAGAATCAGTTTTGTAAAAATCGATTCCACGATTGTTAGGTTGATTTTGATGATCATATTCTTAAATGTTATGTGCGTATAAAGGTTCAACTGTTCTTGCCAGACTGGCTAATTATCTCAAATAGAGAATTCCTTAAAGTCCTTTTGTAGGTATTTACCAGTCTTGTGTTCTTGGCATTATAAGGATGCTTCTTTGAGTCATTTGTTTATTATGACCAATATTCACTATATTGTTCAAAAGGTTAGATGGTCGCCATAATTTATTGGGAAGTTCCGACAGGCTGCTACTAGCTATCAGAGAGCAACCTGGGTTAGGGTTTTGTATTGTTTGCGAGATGAAGGTTACACGGGAGTGGCGGGTTTTCTTATGGCGTGTAGAAAAGTGCTCTGAGGGAAAGGTTTAAGGCTTTTATTGCTATTATGAGGATATTGCAAGTTATTTTTAATATTATTATTATTCTTTTAACTTTTCTAATGGCCTCCTTATTATATTCTTCATCTTCATGGTTCTCTTCGTTGCCGATGAAACAAAAAACAAACATGGGATTTATGGTGATGCTTCTTCAAACAAAACCTATATCTTCGAAGTTGAGTTGTGTTAAGAACCCCGACAATGATGAATCTTCTGAAGTTATTATTTCCATTGAAGCTACAAAAATTGGTCCTATTGATCCTGTAACGCCTGCGTTTGAAAAAGCTAAAGCTTATAAAAATCAATTTAATCTAACCCTGGTTTGGGAATTGAGGAAAGTGGTGGCGGCGAAGACAATTCGGTTAAGGAGAATCCAGATTTTGTTGATGGGGGAGGAACGAATCTAGAAGATGTTTTAGCAACTTGTTTCTAAAAAAGCTGGTTACATAAAGAAACTTAGGAGCGGAAGACAAGACCTACACTGTATATTTTGGCTCTTCCAAAAAATGCATGAGCTGCACACTAAGCCTAATGTTGTCACATTTTCATTCTTTTTGAATGCATGCAGGTAGATACTTTGAAATTTATTCTTTATGTTATCTTGAATTATATATAACCAATCTGAAACTATATAATTTGATCGATTGTGATGCAGCTGCTGCAATTCATATGATGATGCTACAAAGCTGTTAGACACACTGTGATTGTTCGATAGTCAGTTGTATGGTATAACCCATGGACTGTTGATGAGCTATAGGGAACAAGTATGGTTTAGTGCTTAGACTCTATGCAATGAACTCATGCGTTCGGATTCTTCAATTGCGTCCGTGTTTATAACGCCATCATTTTTCCAATATAACTTTGACTACTAAACTAATGGCTCTTGATATTTGGGAAATGGTGTAAATCAATTACAGCTGGGATAAATCAATCTACAAGGCGAAACATATGGGAGTGCTCAAATGGAGAATTTTGCTTCAGAGCTTGAACTAATAAGCCAAAAGGTTTTAGATTTTATGGTTGCATGACACACATTTATAATAGAGATGTTTCCTACCCATTGATGCTTGCATTAGAGTTTTTTAGCTCTTTTAATTCATAATTGTGGTTCAAAAATATGTTCATTTGCTGCATTAGTGCTTCTTTATTGAGTGTACAGAAACTGCATCAATGCTTCTTTATTGAGTGTACTCATTAACAATGTATAACAATGAGATGATTTTATGAGGTACTGCTAACAATGTGATATTGAGCATGGGTTGTGATACCAATTTGAATACTTTTACTCCTTGATTATTATTTACTGAAAAATTGATTGTTGCATTTTTCAGGTCAATTAATGGTGCTCTTGGTTAACTAATATTACAAGTTTGTAACTTACAATGGGTACTGCAGCAAGGAAAATACTGCATGACGTGAGTAGAACCCTTGGTTTGGTGACCTTTATGAACCGTTTTAGTTTTGTAGATGTACTCTTAGATATTTTACTTATGATGATAATATGGTAATTGGTAGTATGTTAAATTAGGTTTGTTTATTATTGTGAATCTTTCTTTTAAACATTGTTTAGATGATGTTTGGTTTGTTCTGTTTTAAATACAGTCTGAGCACTCATAGTAATTGTAGGCAAGTGTTAAGTAAAACTTTGTCTATTATTTTCAAGTGCCATTTTCTCTGCAGTAAAGGATACGATCAATTTTGGTTTTAGCTGCAGTGCAATGTTTCTATTTCTTGAGTGAAAAAAATGTTAAGGTATTCATGGATTAAAACCATATGTTTAGGAGCATGTGAATGATTGTCAAAGTATGGGAAGCAATTTTCTCCAGTCTATTCTTTTTTAAGCTTCTATACACTTGTTTTCTCTGAATATTTGTTTCACATTTCATGATTTGGATTATATTCTAATATGTTTTGAATTTCTATTCATTTAGGTATAAATAAAATTTTCATCTGTTTCAGGTCCAATGCAGCTTTAATCCCCATGCTCATCCACTTTGATGTCACAACTTAAATAGAAGGTAAACGAGTATGAGCAGACAAGCGTGATGGTGAAGTACGAGATTGTTAACTTAAATAGTGATCGGAATGCTTCTTGGTGTCCTCTGCGCAAGTATTGGGTTAAGATAAATTCGGATGGTGCTTGTAGAGACAACAAAGTGGCTGGCTGTGGAGGTTTAATTTGCAATCACCTTGGAGATTGGTTAGGTGGTTTTTCTAAGAGCTTGGGAACATGCACTCCATTTATGGCAGAGTTATGGGGAGTGTTTGAAGGGTTAAAACTTTCTTTAGCTCTTGGCTATCTTAAAGTGGAGATAAATATTGACGCTACTATGGTGGTGGAAGCGGTTGAGAGTGGCCGATCTAAGCATGTTGGTTGTGTGGTGATCCTTGACAAGATTAAAGTTCTTATGGCTAAGCTGGAAGGTGTTTCTATTGTTCAATCGGTTAGAGAAACTAATAGGTGTGCTGACACTCTTGCTTCTGTTGGATGTAATTCTGACTCAGAGATTTTGATTTATAACTCTCCTCCTGATTGTATCTCTAGGTTTTTAGTTGAGGATGCTCGTGGGGTGTCCTCTGCTAGGCTTTTCCCTCCTTAGTCTTTCTTTCCTTGGGCCCTTGACCCTCTTTGTAATAAAAAAAAACCTTTTCCGATCAAAAAATAAGCCACATGGCTTTCCAAACAAATATCCCCATTTATTTCTTAAATATTTCATTTTCCTATTAGTTTTTCCTTCACGATCAAAAGCGGTTCTGTGAGACCATAAGGGTTACTTTTTACAAACATTTATTCCTCCATATTCTCATCTTCCACATTCTAAAACGGTTTAATCATTATTCTTTAACAAAAAAAATTATTACTTTAAAGAAATGAGAAAATAACCATTAAAATTCAAAATATTATATTATAATAAAATATGACATAAGAAGAAAACCAATTTAAAAAGTTTATTTTAATAAATTTAAATACTGACATAAAAAATTTATTTTGAAATAGAAAGGTGAGAGGACGAGCCTACTTCTAGACTTAAAAAATAATTTAAAAGAAATAGAAAAGACAT
This sequence comes from Vicia villosa, assembly GCF_029867415.1. Lineage (NCBI taxonomy): Eukaryota > Viridiplantae > Streptophyta > Magnoliopsida > Fabales > Fabaceae > Vicia > Vicia villosa. The sequence goes on along the minus strand of NC_081180.1, from coordinate 242,049,828 downwards.
AATATAAAATTACTTTATAATAATTTAAAACTTCTTCTTCACACTTCCTTATTTATACTATATTAATCAATACTTTATAATTACATAAAAAAAAATAAGATCTTTAATTTGTAATTTTTACTTTCTATATTTGATTGAACTTATTGATATTTTTTAAAATGATTTAAAATGATATAATACATTAACTACAATTATGAATATACTTATTACACATCAAATATAATTTATAATATTAAAATTTAAATTATTGATGAAATTTGAATTTATCTAAATACATTCTAAAATCCTTTAACATTAAAAAATATATATTCTATAGAATAACTCAAAAAAATAGGGGTCACACATTTATATCTATAAACATAATTAAATATGAGAGTTATATTTATCACTATTAAATAAATAGATACGAGATGAGATGTGAAATATTTATTGTGCTTTTTTTGTTAAATTTTAATATGGAAGTTTAAATCAATTTAATAGCTTTAAATAAATAAATTAAACTTATAATGATTAAGTCATTTATTTATAATAAAATTAATTTCCAATCAATTTCAAATAACGTTTTTTTATCTAATATTATAAATTTTTGTATTATATATCAATACGTTTTGACAAACATAAAATAAAATGATCCTTTATCATTTGATTTTAAAATGATAACTTAATTATGATTATTAACTCAATATAACTATATATATATATATATATATATATATATATATATATATATATATATATATATATATATATATATATATATATATATATATATATAGGGCCGACCATCTTCAGGCGCAGCAAGCCCTGTAGCGCCAGGTCCCACAATTTTAAAGGCCCATTTTTTAAGACGATATGGAGTAGGATCCAATCGTGGGTGGGAATCGCTTCCCATATCACGTTGGGGGATTTCATGGATTTTGGAACATTACAATCTAAGGTGAATTCGATAAACGATAGGAGAAGGATAAATACTATTTGGATAACTACCACGTGGAGTCTTTGGCGCATGAGGAACACCATCATTTTTGAGCAAGGCCACTATAGTCTCGATGTCGTGTTTTTTAATGTTATGTTTTATTCTTGGAGTTGGTTTGCTAGCAAGAACACGTATTCTCCTTCATCTAGTTTCTTTGATTGGTTCATGGCTCCCCTAGATTGTTTCATATCGGTGTAATAGTGTTGTAAGGGTTGCACCCCTAGTGCGATTTCTTTAATCCAATTGCCTTTTGAAAAAAAAAAGTTATAAAACTAAACGGTGCTGCATTGTAAAAGCCTTTTGTGTATTTTTGTGTATGTATGTTTCTTAAGGAAATTGGAGAGAGAAAGTACTAAGTAGTCAGTAGTAATTCAAATCATTTTGGATCACTGTGTGTATGTATGTTTTCTTAATAAAATTGGAGAAAGAAAGGAGTAATTTATTGTGTTAATTTTGACATTGTGTGTATGTATGTTTTTTTATTAATTTTTAATAATTTTTTAGTATGTATATTTTTTATGCTCTATTTTGTTAGTATATCATTATAATTTTAATCTGTTATATTTAATTATTAAAGGTGTATTTTTTTTATTTAGGCCTATTTTTTAAATTAGAACAGGGTCTCCGATTTTATTGGGTCGGCCCTATATATATATTGATAACACGAAAATGTATCACATATTTGGCTTGATTTACATATATTATTTCCCTATTTTATCTTAATTATGTTGCATTATTACGGTATTATGCCGGTATTTTCTATGTTTTCAGGTTTTTACAATTTACAGGGCATGTTTGAAGAAAGTCGCAAAATTGGAGAAGAATCGAACTTAAAACCACAAAAAGAGAAGAAATGAAGACATATATATATATATATAAATATATATAAATATAAATATATATATATATATATATATATATATATATATATATATATATATATATATATATATATATATATATATATATATATATATATATATTAAATTGTGGGTCCCATTTCATATATATATAAATATATATATATAATGTGACGACAGTCACATATATTTATATATATAATATGAAAAGTGACAAAGTCACTTGTATATATATATATATATGTTAAAAGTGAGACCTCCGTCTCCACCCCTCTATCCCAAAGGAGACGCCCGTCTCCTACTTTTTAGGGGGCCACGTCTCCTTTTGGGGATGCCCGTCTTCCATCTTTTTCTCTGTCCGTCTCCACCATTTTCTCCACTTGAGACGCACGTCTCAATAACTTCCTCAAATTCTCCTATTTTTATGTCACGCTCTAAGTCAAAGTGGGCTACACTTCAGGAAGTTTAAGGCCACATTTTACGGAACAGAAGTTACAAGGTAGCACTATATAAAGGACAAGATGTTCACGTAAAAGGGGTTGGACCATGCTTAGTCCCAGCCATAGCTTTCAGTATTATTTTCATTCCAGCATTTTACTCTTCCAGTAATTGTTTTTAATTCTTGTTCATCTTTTCTCACAATAATTTCTACACCGGAAATTATTGTGAACCTTTAACGGATCTAACCTTACGTTAGATTCAGTTTTTATTTCCTTGTTTAATTTACGCCGAATAATTTCTGAAGAACAATCCAACCAACCTGTGGTGGAAGTTCAAGTACTCCAAGATTCAAGTTTTATTTCAGATTTATATTATTCAGGTTTATTATTTATCGCCTTTATTTATATTTATTGCATGATATATTATATGCCAATTAATATGCCTATTATTATGAACCGAATTTATTTATGCATGTTTAACCATATTAATATGTCTGGCTAAATTACTAAGGTATCGGTATGTAAAGTAAGTTAACCGTAGGGATCCGAAATAAATTGGCTTAATTATGTTTCATTAAATATCACTTGTTTTTGGTTTGTATGTCTAATTTAATTAGTAAGTCTTAAAATCAATAGAGCGAAAGTTTGAGGTCTTAAGACGGTCAAAGGTTAAAATCAATAGAGCGAAAGTTTGAGATCTTTAACTGGATAGTAGACATAGGACATTAGTTTTAAGGATGGCGAAAGCGTATTAAAACTAATTAGAACTTATTTATTTTCAAAAATTGTTTTTACACCCGAGCGGGATGGCGAAAGCGTACGTTAGGGATATTAGCATGTTCCGAGTCAACAGAGCGAGAGTTTGAGATTAGGAGATTTAAATAGATAACGACTTCATAAAACAAGCATTTTATTAACTATGTTGTTTTCAAAAAGCGTTTCTAAATCTGGTGGGATGGCGAAAGCGTACATTAAGAGTTAGGATCGTAGTCTGAATCAATAGAGCGAGAGTTTGAGAGGAGGAGTTTTAAATAACATAGTTAGTAAAGATCTTTGATTTAATTAGAATCTGGCCAATGGAACTTCGGATCACCTAAGTTAGATGAAATACATACTGATATCCGTTTGTTATTATATTTTACCTAGATTTAAGATTTTAGTTTCCCCATTTATAAAAAAAACCCAAATATCATTAGCCTTAGCTTTACATAGTAACTTTAGATAACGGTAGGTCGATTTATAGTCCCTGTGGATTCGATATCTTTTAAAACTACACGACACGACTGTGCACTTGCAGTTATCCCAACTAATAGACACGCAAAGTCGCGATCAAGTTTTTGGCGCCGTTGCCGGGGACTATTTAAGTCGATATCGTAACTCGCTGTTACACCGTAGAGACTAAGGCATTTTTTTTCTTCATTAATTACTATGTATCACCCAAACTTTTTCTACAACCCCCACTCCCAGTATTTCGAGGAATCACCTGGATCCTATAAATCCGATCTCGAAATACTATTGGAGAATTTCAATGCTGCGCCACCAATTCATTCTCACCCAAATTACCTCTGCAACTCCCAATCACAACATTTTGAGGAACCACAAGAATTTTATTCCAACCAAACCTATCCTCAACCGAATTTCCTCTACGATCACCACAATCAATATTTCGAGGAGTCGCCAGAATCCCATAAATCCGACCTCGAAATAATAATGGAAAATTTTAATGAAACATCTATGATGACAAGGGACTTTGTGGAAACACAAAATGCAACGCCAACCTACTTCAAGGAACCACAAGACTCCAATAATTCTAACCTCGAAGCATTAATAGAGGATTTCAATACAACGCAAACTTATCATCAACCGAATTTCCTCTACGATCACCACGCCCAACATTTCGAGGAGTCGCAAGATTATCATAAATCCAACCTCGAGATCTTAATGGAGGAATTCATTGAAGCACAAACTATCTCTAGGCTAGAATCTATGATGACGAAGCACCTTGAGGAAACACAAAATGCAACGCTAGCTCCCTTTGAAGAACCTCAAGAATCCCATAATTTTAACTTCGAAATATCAATGGAGGATTCCGACGAGACGCTAACTCACTCTAGATTAGAAGCCGTGATGGAGCACTTTGTAGAAACCCAAACCGTCCAAAACCAAGAGTTTATCAAACAAAGTATTCAAAACAATGAAACCCTTAGGCAACTGACAACTATGGTTGAATCCCTCGCGACTCACAACATGGCGTTAGATACTCAAATCGCCCAACTTGAACAAAAGCCACTAGGAGACTTACTTAAGGAGTATATTGACATAACCATTAGTGAAGAACAAATTGAAATTCCTGAGGAGAGTGATAATGAGATTGAGGAGAGTGATTATGAGATTGAGGAGAGTGATAATGTGGTTGAAGAGATTTCTAGTGAGAAAAGAGTGGAGATTGAGAAAAATCCACCAACACCATCTGAAAGGGAGGTTGTAGAAGAGGTAGAGAGGGAAACACCTATTGTTATTCCTCTTCCCTATACCCCACCGATTTCTTTCCCGCAAAGTTTTGTGGAAGCTAAGGTAGACTCCAAATCCATAATGTATGTGAAGATATTGGAAAATATCCACACTAATGCACCCTTATTTGAAGTCTTGCATAAAAAGAGAAATTTAGACGACCATGAAACTAAGGATATCGTTAGTGATAAGAGGGTAAGGTTAACCTTTGAGGTGGTGGATAATATCACTAAGCCCGAACTCGAAAAACTGATACTTAGGATAGATCCAGAACCGCCACCACGATTTCAAAAGAATGAACCACCCCACAGAAGAAAGAAAAGAAAAGGTGAGGGATATGTGAGATGGCTTGATAAGTGGCCATGGAAAACGAGGTTTGCTAAAATTTCAACCGAGGAGTCATTCTCGAGAGAACCACCTTGAGTGCTTGCACTCTTAAGTTGTCGAGCTATCGACGTTAAACAAAGCGCTGCGTGGGAGGCAACCCACGAGTTTTTAGTTTAATGTTTTCCTTTTATCGTTTGAACTTGCAGATAATAAAGGTATGGATCTCTTGTCACGTCTCAGCCATATCTAGGCGAAAAATCTATAGACGATCGTCTCAAAGATGAGCTGGTCTCCACGCACATTCCTACGAATGTTGCTGCTGGTGGTGACACCATTGATGAACATGATAGGAGAAGATATTTCCTCCGGACGCGGAGCAGATTTGGTTGTGATAGCCCGCCAGTAACATCCATACAGGTTTTGTCTTTCCTTTTCCACCTTTGATCAAAACATTGAGGACAATGTTTGGTTTAAGTGTGGGGGAGAAGCTTTACCGCTTTCATTTATTGCTTTATTTATTGTCTTCTAGTTGTGTTGTCGAGTCTTTATACGTGATTTTTAGTTGCTATTGAATTTCCCTAAAAAATTTGAAAATTTTAACCTCCAACAAAAATTTGAATTTTGACGCATGGCATACACACTCTGAAAGTATAGAAGTTGTCACACTTTAGGCATTGTTAGAAAGACTTGGAGATGTTTCAACAACATTGATACCATCCTGACACCCTAAACCCCCTCATTATGTGATATCAATTTGGATGCCCATTATGTCGAGACCTTAGGCTCAAGTTTTCAAAGTAGCTCTTAAGTAGTTTATATTAGCAGTCGGCACCATCTTAAGCACAAACTACGTAGGGAGTCGATGAATATAAGTGAATGATCCTGTTTTTTATAAATAAATGTTTTGATTGAAAAATAACCTTCTAAGTTAGGTGACCCTAACACGGTCATTTAGCCCAACGGTTGTTAAGCCAATAAGGATTTAATAATTAGCACCCACTGTTGGTTGGCCTAGAGGTCACTGGTACTGGGCTTGGTAGGGTGGACTACGGTTCGATCCCCCGCAACCGCAGTTGGGAAAGATGGGGCTTCACCATTAAAAAAAAACCAGAACCCCGTGCTAAAGAAAAGAAAAAGGATCATAGTCGCTAACCGATTTCCCTACTATGTGCGTGTACGGATAACGGGCTTAATGTGATTGCGCTTGAATGAAAAGAGTGAAAGGAAAAACGAGAGATATAGGTTGAGTTATGATGGCATAATTCGAATTGGTTTGTATAAGGAGGGAGTTTTTGAACATTGTGTCGTCACGGTATCCTTGGTGTTGATATGTACTACCTATCGATGTAACATTTGCCTATCACAAATATGATTAGGAGTTGTGTCATGCCCTTGTTTCGAATCTTGCTTAATCATTTTCTTTTACCGTGTGGTTGATTGCTTGAGGACAAGCAATGGTTTAAGTGTGGGGATATTTGATAACACGAAAATGTATCACATATTTGGCTTGATTTACATATATTATTTCCCTATTTTATCTTAATTATGTTGCATTATTACGGTATTATGCCGGTATTTTCTATGTTTTCAGGTTTTTACAATTTACAGGGCATGTTTGAAGAAAGTCGCAAAATTGGAGAAGAATCGAACTTAAAACCACAAAAAGAGAAGAAATGAAGACATATATATATATATATATATATATATATATATATATATATATATATATATATATATATATATATATATATATATATATATATAAATATAAATATATATATATATATATATATTAAATTGTGGGTCCCATTTCATATATATATAAATATATATATAATGTGACGACAGTCACATATATTTATATATATAATATGAAAAGTGACAAAGTCACTTGTATATATATATGTTAAAAGTGAGACCTCCGTCTCCACCCCTCTATCCCAAAGGAGACGCCCGTCTCCTACTTTTTAGGGGGCCACGTCTCCTTTTGGGGACGCCCGTCTTCCATCTTTTTCTTTGTCCGTCTCCACCATTTTCTCCACTTGAGACGCACGTCTCAATAACTTCCTCAAATTCTCCTATTTTTATGTCACGCTCTAAGTCAAAGTGGGCTACACTTCAGGAAGTTTAAGGCCACATTTTACGGAACAGAAGTTACAAGGTAGCACTATATAAAGGACAAGATGTTCACGTAAAAGGGGTTGGACCATGCTTAGTCCCAGCCATAGCTTTCAGTATTATTTTCATTCCAGCATTTTACTCTTCCAGTAATTGTTTTTAATTCTTGTTCATCTTTTCTCACAATAATTTCTACACCGGAAATTATTGTGAACCTTTAACGGATCTAACCTTTCGTTAGATTCAGTTTTTATTTCCTTGTTTAATTTACGCCGAATAATTTCTGAAGAACAATCCAACCAACCTGTGGTGGAAGTTCAAGTACTCCAAGATTCAAGTTTTATTTCAGATTTATATTATTCAGGTTTATTATTTATCGCCTTTATTTATATTTATTGCATGATATATTATATGCAAATTAATATGCCTATTATTATGAACCGAATTTATTTATGCATGTTTAACCATATTAATATGTCTGGCTAAATTGATAAGGTATCGGTATGTAAAGTAAGTTAACCGTAGGGATCCGAAATAAATTGGCTTAATTATGTTTCATTAAATATCACTTGTTTTTGGTTTGTATGTCTAATTTAATTAGTAAGTCTTAAAATCAATAGAGCGAAAGTTTGAGGTCTTAAGACGGTCAAAGGTTAAAATCAATAGAGCGAAAGTTTGAGATCTTTAACTGGATAGTAGACATAGGACATTAGTTTTAAGGATGGCGAAAGCGTATTAAAACTAATTAGAACTTATTTATTTTCAAAAATTGTTTTTACACCCGAGCGGGATGGCGAAAGCGTACGTTAGGGATATTAGCATGTTCCGAGTCAACAGAGCGAGAGTTTGAGATTAGGAGATTTAAATAGATAATGACTTCATAAAACAAGCATTTTATTAACTATGTTGTTTTCAAAAAGCGTTTCTAAATCTGGTGGGATGGCGAAAGCGTACATTAAGAGTTAGGATCGTAGTCTGAATCAATAGAGCGAGAGTTTGAGAGGAGGAGTTTTAAATTACATAGTTAGTAAAGATCTTTGATTTAATTAGAATCTGGCCAATGGAACTTCGGATCACCTAAGTTAGATGAAATACATACTGATATCCGTTTGTTATTATATTTTACCTAGATTTAAGATTTTAGTTTCCCCATTTATAAAAAAAACCCAAATATCATTAGCCTTAGCTTTACATAGTAACTTTAGATAACGGTAGGTCGATTTATAGTCCCTGTGGATTCGATATCTTTTAAAACTACACGACACGACTGTGCACTTGCAGTTATCCCAACTAATAGACACACAAAGTCGCGATCATATATATATATATATATATATATTACCGCTATTAAAAAGTTTCTCTTTTTATTTTTAAAGTTTACAAATAAATTTGCTTAAATGTAGCACGGGAAAAATGTGCTATTTTTTACAATTATTTATGTTACTAGTATAGAAACCAATAAGACAAATATTTATAAATAAAAAAATACTAGACAAACATACATAAGTAATATATGAGTTAAATATCATTATAATTATATGCTAATATAAAAAATTCATAATTATTTTATGATCACCAAAACAAAAATAAATAAATATATATATATATATATATATATATATATATATATATATATATATATATATATATATATATATATATATATATATATATATATATATATACCGTCATAGTGTATATTAATTGAAATTTAATTTTTGTTTCTACCAGATTAGTTATTTCCTTCATATTTGTATCTATTTTTTTCATATTTCTCATTGCATAAATATTGTATGATATTTTTTATTAATCATACAATTTGTTTCTTATATATAAAATTTAAACTTTTAAATGGACAAGTTCATCAACGATCAATTTTTATTTATCTCTTTATATATATAATATTAAATAATTGAAATATGAAAATTTAAACTTTAACGGGTCAATTCCATTCAAATACGAAATAATATAGTACGAATACACACGGGGTACATATATGGTTCACGTATATGGTATTAATATTAACATATTTAATTAAATATTGAAAAATAGCAAGAATACATTTACTATTGATTTAAATACTTTTATAGATTATCTGTTTTTTTTTGAGTTAATACCATTTTTGATTAAAAAAACAAATATTTTTATAGATAATTCCAAAACAAAATTATTTATATACTGAAATAATTATACGATTGATTCAAATATTATTATATATGGAATAATATATTTAAATAATAAATTGATTTTAATCAATTAATATTAACGGGAACATGAAGTTAGTGATTAAAATATTGAATATTAACGGGAATATTAAATTACTGATCAACATATTAAATACTAACGGAAACATGAAGTTGCTAATAAAAATATTGAATAATAACAGAAACATGAATTTACTAATAACGAAAATATGAAGGTACTGATAAAAATATTGAATATTAACAGGAACATGAAGTTACTTATCAAAATATTAATATTAGCGGAAACATGAAGCTACTAATCAAAATATTGAATATTAACAGGAACATGAAGTTACTGATAAAAATATTGAATATTAATAGGAACATGAAGCTACTAATCAAAATATTAATATTAACGGGTACATAGAATTACTGATCAAAATATTGAATAATAATGGGGACATGAAGTTACATATCAAAATATTGAATATTAACGAAAACATGAAGTTACTGATCAAAATATTGAATGATCAAAATATTGAATATTAACGAAAACATGAAGTTACTATCAAAATATTGTATATTAACGGGAACATAAAGTTATTGATCAAACTATTGAATTTTAACGGGAACACATGGGGTTATTAATTCAAATATTGAATATTAATGAGAACCGAATGTTGAAAGTAAATGTGACTAGGTTTATTGCATTGGACAATCGACATTGTGTTGTGTATTTTTTGTGTGACTAGGTTTATTGCATTGGACAATCGACATTGTGTTGTGTATTTTTTGTGCAGGTCACATTTTGTTCTACTTTTGGTAAAACAATAATATTTTAAGCCAAATAATTGATCTTTCCAATTTTTATTGCATACTAATAAAATAATACTTAATTATTCTTTTATTTAAAAACAATAACTTTTTAACCCAATGAACATATTCAACCGGTACCCGTGCGAACGCACGGGTATCCCGCTAGTTACACTCAAAGTTTCATTAAAAAGTGAGGTTGATAGTAGAAGAGTCATGCATGAGAATACAAACAAAATCTTGATTATATTCCATCTACTTGATAATTAAAAAGTCCATCATTAGTAAAAACTATAGAAGGAAATATGTGCTGCAATATGTTGTAGTTTATTATGATTATAGTTTTACATGATGTATGAATTGATTTTGCAGAATGCAGTTTTGGAGAATTTGACAGAGTGTAGTCTTCGAGAATTTTGAGATTTTCTTATGTGAGATTGCTGTATGAATTTTACATAATATATTGATTTGGATGGTTGTAAATTAGTCTGTATGGGATGGTTGTAAAATTGTGTTTGAGCGATTTGTTATATTTGAAGGGTCAAGTTTTTATTAAATATTTTTTGATTAAAAAAATTCAGGTGCATTTTAATTTTTTTATGACAAAATTTAATGTCAATTAATCGAACAAACAGATCCATTTTAACCGATAAACCAATTAAATTCAACCGATTAAAAATTCAGTTGGAATTGGGTCTAACAAATGCATCCATGATTTCAAACAGTTGGACATATTGTGCCTGAACCCAACCCAAACCGACCCGTGTCCATCCCTACTATTAACATAAGTTGGTTCTTACAATGTTATGTTTTATTCTTGGAGTTGGTTGGCTAGTAAGGAAATGTATTCTTCTTCCTCTAGTTTTTTTGATTGGTACACGGTTCCGTTAGATTGTTTCAAATCTTTGTAATCTTGTTGTAAGGGTTGCACCTAGTGCGATTTCTTAATCCAATTGCCTTTTGAAAAAAAAAAAACATAAGTTGGTACTATTAATGTTTTGCAATGTTGGATCATATTTATGTAACAGTGCTAATAGAACTTTAGTAAGTATTTTATTCTTTTCCAATGATTTTTTTAAAGTCAAATTTTTTTAAATTTAAACTATTTGAGTAACTTTTCATAAAAATATATTTGAGTATTATTTTAAAATCATTAATAACAAATATTGAAATTACAAATGTTATGTTAAATAAAAAACTTTTTAAAATCATATGATTTATTTGATAAATATGAACAATATTTTTATATTATTATTATATTTAAGTTTTGAACTTTCTTTTTTATTTGATACTTCATTTTTTTTTTGGATATGGATATTACAAATTTTAATTTTGTTTAATTTTAATTTCCTCCCACATTATCTGATTCACACCTACCATCTAAATATATTTAGAAATAAATTTTTAAAATGGATCTTTGACATATATAAGAGGAGTTGAAAAGACATATTTAAAATTGATAATTTTTTTCTCTAACACGACTTATAATTTGAGACGTAAAATAAATTTTTAAAATGGATCTTTGACATATAAAAGAGGAGTTGAAAAGACATATTTAAAATTGATAATTTTTTTCTCTAACACGACTTATAATTTGAGACGTAAGAAGTATATATATATATATATATATATATATATATATATATATATATATAATTTTAAATTATAAATAAATCTAAAATATTTTTTTCATTTTAAAAACTATTATAAAACTCATGACTTATAAAACTTTTTCATTGTAAATTATAAATAAATCTGAAATGTTTTTTTCATTTTAAAAACTATTATAAAACTCATGACTTATAAATTTTTTTATTTTAAATTGTAAATTATAAGTAAATCTAAAATATTTTTTCTTATAAATTTAAACTCGTGCCTCGCACGGGTTTACACACTATTGTTTTTATAAAGCAAGAACAATTGGACACCATCATTGATATATATGATTAATTAATTGAAGGGAAATACTGCTATATATGATTAATAATTGGTAGAAAATTTTAAAGTTTTAAAATTATTTCCATACTAATTCTCATAACAACGGAAAAAATGATTACCGAAAGAGGATACTTTATGGAAGTTCATGAATACAAGTTGAGACGTATAAAAAAAGAAATGAATCTTAGAATAAAATGTAACTTTTTTTTTTTTTCAATAAACAATTGATATAGGAAGTGCACTAGGGGTGCAACCCTTAAAAAAAATTCTAAAAAACAGATCAAAGGCCTACTAAAGGAGCCTTAAACCAATCGTAAAAACCGCAAAAAGCCGAATCTTGACTTGCATACAACCACCTCCAAGAGGAAAAAATTACATTGTTATAAACCCACTCAAAACTATACATCTTATTTTCAAACACCATAGTGTTTCTCATACACCTTGAAAATTAAAATAAAATTATATATGAATCAAATAAAAATTAAATATAGGAGGCTCTGATACCACTTGTAGGAATATAATTAAAAAACCAAGTGAATTAGTTTGTTCATAATTAACCCGTTTCTAATCTTAATTATATATTCAAATTAATATTAACAAGAAACATGTTTAACAAACTAAAGCATTTAAGTAAAACCCAAATCAATTCAAGATGATGAATGCGGAAGCGTACCTTTAGGATCCATGTGTAATCTTGATAAGAAGACAATAGTGTTGACTCTTCCAATTTACATTCCTTAATTCCTTAATTGCTCTTCCAATGGAGTAAAGAGAATAAATATTTTATAATATTTTTTGTGTGTCTACAATTGGGGACCATAACCTCTTATTTATATGAATCTTATGCCCTTTCATGAAGGGTCATGTTTTTTCATGTTTAAACTTTCATGCCCTTTCATAAAGGGTCATGACTATTCAAACTTACTTATTCTAATTTTACCCATCACAAATTAAAATAAGACTTTTAGTATCTACACAATATTTTTCATGATGATTATATCTTTAGCCATAAACATCATATTAATAGATCACTTTAACTTGGCTAATTAAATGCGATTTGGTCGAAACTATTACGACAGAGGTATGGAAATGTGATTAATAGGATATGGGGGGATGAGGAGGCTGAGGCGAATTCTAATGATTCATTATGGTGGCGTGATTTGATGTCAATCAAAGGAACAATTCTAAAACCGGGATTCTCGCAATGGGTGACGTGGAGATTCGGGAGGGGGCTGATATCCCATTTTGGAATTGCAAATGGATTGCTGGCTCTAAACTGAGTATTCTATGCCCAAATTCGTACATGATTGCAACAAATAAGGAAGCATCGGTGGAAGACAGTGGATTCTGGCTAGAGGATAGATGGCACTGGAACATAGCATGGGAATGGGATCAAAACAATGCTGAATTGTGGTCGGCAGCATCGCTGTTAGCAGGAATCCTTATGGAGGTTTGGCCGAATCGTATGGAACAAGATAAAATGACATGGCCATACGGTGAAGGGAAGGATTTTACTGTTAAATCAATCTATGAAAGGTGATTATCGCTGAATGAAGAGGATGGTGTATGTGAGAATGAGGCAGCAGCTTTGAAGATTGTTTGGAAGGCAAAAGTGCCGCATAAAGTGAAAGTTTTCGCTTGGAGGTTAGTACGCAATAGGCTGCCATCGAAAGTGCAATTAGTAAGGCGAGGTGTGGAGATTGCAGATAGTGAAATGATATGCAACCTGTGTAATTTGAACAATAGCCAAGATGACACTACACATATTATGGTTAGGTGCGAAGTTGCAAAGAAAATATGGAATGCTGTTTACATATGGCTGAATTTGCAGGGAGTCAATGAAGTAGTATCTTTATGTCATGAACATATGCTACAATTTTTCAGCAAATTGAAGAACAAGGTGGACAAAGGAAGGGAGATATCAATCTGGATGGCTGTAACATGGTGCTTATGGAGGGCAAGAAATGGTACTATCTTTAATAATGAGACTGGTGATATAGATGAGATTATCTTCAAAATTAAGACATATTCTTGGTGGTGGGGTTAAATAGGAGCAAATAGGCTCAACTGTAATTTTTATGAGTGGTCTAAATACCCTCTAAACTATATTTAAGTAGATAGCAGGTGTTGTATGTTTTATATTCGGGTTTGAGTACCCCTAGTACTCTAAGTGGAATATAAAAGTTGATTATAAAAAAAACAAACTTGGCTAATTAAATAATGGTCCTAACACATTAATTTGATACATGTATGACCCAAAAATTCTAACAGATGACATTACCTTTTCATTTGGAATTAGTAGTTGATTTTCTAAACAAAGTTGATGACTTAGTTTGCTTCTATCAAATTTTTTTGTTCAAATTGTTAATAAGAAATTAGATTGATGGCGCGCTGAAGCAAATTGAATTTGAGGAAATTGAAATCGAGGACAACATGGATGTTTTTTCTAACTTTTGTGGAATGTATTATTTATTTTTATATATTCATGAAGTTGATTTTGAATTTTAATGTGCCTATTTTGATTTATATTTTCTTATTATGTATCAAATTTGAATTGATTTTCCCTTTAAGTTTTTTTCTTCAATATGCATTAATGAAACTGATATCAATTATAAATACGACTATTATTGCTTTATATACAAATTGATTTTTCTCTAGATTGATTTTTCTCAATTATAAATACGACAATTATTGTACTTAGAACAATCAAATTGAAAAGTTTACTATGAAGGGCATGAATCAAATTGGCAATATCTTGAATACCATGAAGAGTAGAGGAAAGTTTACTATGAAGCTCCTCTATGATCAGTTGTCCAAGGATGCTGAAACTGTGGATTGGAGCCATATTATTCAGCATAATGCTGCGCGTCCTAGAGCAGTGGTCTGTCTTTGGCTTGTGTATCATAGTAGGCTGGCGACAAAGAGCAGGCTCAAACGGTTAGGACTGCTGCAGGAGGATTCGTGTAGCCTGTGTAACGAGCATGTGGAGGATATTGACCACCTGTTGATAAATTGCAGTGTTACAAAGCACGTCTGGAAGGAGGTTTTGGACTGGCTTGAGGTGAAGCATAAGCCGGGTCAATGGCAAGAGGAGAAAAAGTGGATTGTTCAAAATACGAAAGGGAAAGGATACCATATATTCTTACATGATGAAAATCGCAATTGCCGAGAATGTGTATGGTATATGGATGTATCGCAACAAGAGCGTTTTTGTTTCAGGTGCCAATGAAGATGCAAATAAAATAGTCCCCAAGATCATAGATTCTATTGTTTATAGAGGTTGGTTAAAAGCCAAATATGGGAAAAGAATTGGTTTGCTTATGATGTAAGGCCTTGATGGTGTTTTGTGTAGTTCATGTACATAATTCTTTGATATATATATATATATATATATATATATATATATATATATATATATATATATATATATATATATATATATATATATATATATATATATATATTCTTTTATCTTAAAAAAAAACAATCAAATTGAAAAGTTTTTATATGCATCGCAATAAAATAAATCACACTTAAATTAAAAATATTATCATCTATTTTAAAAAGTTTGTGCTCAACTAATGGACAACTTTATAAATTATAGTTGATATAAACGTAAAATATTTTATTATAGTAATTAAATATACTTTGAATCTTCAAATTTATATAATTGATAAATAAAAATTGAAGAATTCTTTAATTATAATAATACTAAAATAAAACAAAATATTTTTAAAATAGTTTTATAATTTAAACATAAAAATAGTTAATTTTTAATAAATTAAAATTAAGTATTTATACAAATATTTTTTAAATTTGAAAAAACGTATTGTTGATATAAATATTTTTATTTATGGGAAACATGTACTACTCCGGCCTGATTTATAAGCAAAATTTCTCTTTTTAGGTTCATTGAATAACGAATGTATCTAGTCTACATAAAAGATTCAATGAACCTAAAAAGAGAATATTTGCTTATAAGTAAGGCCGATATAAATTACTTTTATAAAAGGGATACATTCAATTATTGATACATTTATTTTTATAAAAAGGAATTATTGATAAAGTAAGCTTTCAATTATTGATACATCTATTATTATATATTGATACATCTATTATAAATATGATAAAAATATAATAAAGTAATATACTAACAAAATTACCTTAATAACCTAACTAAATTAATTTAGAGATGGTTTTTCATATACCTAAATGTCATTACAAATAATTATCTTTCTTAATTAAATATTAATCAGATCCTTAATATTAATTGGTTATTTTTAATTGATTGCAACTATTACTTAGGCTTAGTAAACATCATTACTGTCAACCTTGAGTATTCTAATTAATACAAATAATAATTACTTTTATATTTAGGCTACTACCATTAAATGATTTCACATGCAATTATGGATTACCATTAATTAGATCAAAGATTGACCGATCAAACTTAAACCTTTCTTTTATTACCAACGCAATGCGTGTTCCTATTGTTACCGTTGCATATGAAAAATTCATTCAATGTCAAGAGAATGGAAACGTTAAATTTACTAAATCCCATCTTTTCATTTTGTTACATACGTCATTTTCAATCTACTCTACTATCTATTCATTAATAATAGATTGACCAAATTGCCTAAATTACCCTTTCACCAAAATTTCTATTCATTAATAATAGATTGACCAAATTGCCTAAATTACCCTTTCACCAAAATTTATTTGCACTAATAAAAGGTCATTTTTGTAACTAACAAATTAAGTATTCACTCTTTCAACTTTATTGAATGGATGCACCAAGTGTTAGCTTTTCATTGGTCCGAATTAAATAATATTTTCCCTACAACTTTATTGCATGAATGATGACATCACATGTAAGCCATGGATGATGGAAGTCATATTTAAATTTCTTTTACATTTCATTTTGCCACACTTTCTTACTTTCATTTTAATTTTTCTTAATTTATTTATTATCACAAAAAATATTAATAATCTATTTTTAAATTTTAATCTTACTAAAAATTTCAAATTTCTTTCGCATTTCATTTTTCCATACTTTCATTTTAATTTTTCAACATTTATCTACTATCGCAAAAAATATTAATAATCGGTCATTTAATTATTATTCCCAAAAATATTTATTTATTTCACGGGCCACTATCAACTCAATATTTAATTTTTTTTAATCGATCATTACACATTTTCTCTATCTTAATTAAAATTTCAAATTTCTCTCACATTTTTTCACACTTTCTTACTTTCATTTTAATTTTTTCTCTATTTATTTATTTATTTATTTATTATCTCACGGGTCACTATCAACATAATGTCTATTTTATTTAATCAATCATTGTCTTTATTTGAGAGATAATATCTTTATTTTTATTTTTTTCTCCATCTCACGATTTTTTATCATTATTTAATACAATTAAATTTCCATGATTATTGTTTATTTTACATTTGTTTTTAAATATATTTTATATCACATCAAATTATTTTTTTATTTCACGGGTCATTATCAACATAGTAGCTATTTTATTTTAATCAACAATTACTATTAATTGAGAGATAATTTTTATTTTTAAATGTTAATATTTCATTTTTATTATCTCCATCTTATTGTATTTTTTATATGATTATTTAATATAATTGAATTTATATGATCATTTTTCATTTATAATTAAACCATAGTGATCTATATCATTTTCTTTTAATTGTTGTTGGATCGTCAATTATTAAATTATCTGACCCAATTTTGCTATTGTATTCTTAACCTATCTTAAACATTTTTTTGTGGATCATTGTTTTCTATATAATTATTGTTAAATTTACAATTAAGTAAATTATTTTATATTTTTCATTTATATTTAAAATTTTACATTTGCATTTGTTAAAATTTTATTTTTTTCTCCAACTCACATGTTCTTTTTTATATGGTTCTTTATTACACACAAAATTAGCACATGAATACGATAATAATGTTTAATCTTAAGGGCCACTTTCAATACAATGCCTATTTTATTTTGAACAATAATGACTTTTATTTGAAAACTAAAGTATTTATTTTCAAATTTTAAAACGATTCCTATGAATATTCGGTTTTCAAAGAATTAGGAGTATAACAGAGCAATCAATAAAACTCAAACTCTATTCAAGTAAAACAATTCCTTTTAATTATGCATATTGCTTATAATTCCTTTTATTTATATTATTCATATCATTACAAAAATACTACACCAGAAAAAAAATCACCCGTGCGGAAGCACGGGTCTCTGACTAGTTTCAGCTTAATATTTAGAGTGATTAGCATAATATCAAAAGATACAAATTTTTCTTCACTTTCTTATCGATTCATTTTTGCAATGGTTTTTTTATCGTGTTCTTCCTAATCTCTTTTTTTTTTGTTATTTCTCATCATCTTCGTGAAATTGTAAATGCTGAAGAGTTTGCAATCGGTCCGTATTTTCCGTTTCGATCACACTTTTATCCATCCGTGTAACGACATAAATAAATCCTCTATATAAACCATTAACCATAATTTCTAGCAACTTCACTGCAACTTAGCCAATCTTATTTTTCCTTTCATTTTTCCCAATCAATCTAAACCTCGACAAGTAACACTGGTCGAAGTTTTTCAATACATTTTTTTCTTTTCCATTTTCTTTGCTAGATTTCAAGACCCACTTCAGTGAAGTTTTTAATTTTTCTTTCTGTTTCTTTTGGTTGTTATAGGTAATTTCATAGGCTAATTCACCATGTCAGATGGTGAGAGAGATGAGAAGGAGTTGGATCTCACTTTTCCTGATGTTGTTACCGAATACAAAGTGTGGCAGAGATTGCTAACAGTGTGTTCCATTCTTTGAAGCTTTTATGTTTACATTTGATTCATAATTTTTTTCCGACTTTGTGTTAAATCCTCAATTTTTTTACTTAATATAAGGAAATTTCTCTATAGACCTCCCAACCTTCTAGTCCACCTCTGGTGAAAAACCCAAACTACCCCTGACTTCGGAAGTTCATTTCCGAAATGCAAGAAAAAGGCGTTTTCGGAGATGCATCTCCGAAAGCGCCTTTTTTTTTGAAAAAATTGTCTTATTTCGGAAGTTCATTTCCGAAAACAGCATTTCGGAAGTGAACTTCCGAAATAAGACAATTTCTGCAGATTTAACAAAACACTCCCCCTCCCCCATTCATTTACCCTAACTCAAATCAAAACACAACCCCTCTTCAAATTTTCTGCCAAAATCAAGTGTAAGATCAAAGAGCATTCCCAAGTCTTCTTCCAAACTCATCATCAAACACTAATTGGTAAGTTCTACATTGTTTTTTCAAGTTTTAGATCTATTTGAATAAACTCTAATAGGGTGTTTAGAAACTGAAAAAATCACATTAAGATAGGTTAGTACTGATATTAGGATGTTTAGTAGGCATAAAAGTAGTTTTGGTTTAGGTTTTTTGGGTCTGCCATTGGAGGCTGTATTAAAGGTCTGCGCAGGGGTGTTTCGGAAGTTCATTTCCGAAAACACCTCCATCCCAGTTTTCGGAAATGAACTTCCGAACTGTACCAGAAGTTCTTTTTTTTTTGTTTTTTCATTTGTCTCGCATATTAATCGATTTCGATTGTTTACAGGAACATGTCAGGCAACCAACCAGCATGCATCAGACAGGGGAGAGAGTCCCAGACTGCGTCGGCTAGACGCGAGCGGGCGGCGGCGCAGCTGGCGTCGACCCAGGGACGGGGGCAGGGCCGGGGACGCCGTGTGCGAGTTCCCGTGGACGTGGGAGAGGGTACATCTGGTTCAGGATCTAGGAGTCGGCTGGCTCGGGCATCTTCTTCCCGCCAGCGAGAGGAAGAGGAGGAGGAGGAGGTGGCGGCAGTGACTTACCACGAGCCGGAGGGGGTACCGGAAGTTGACCCTCCAGCCGGGGAGGAGGATGAGCAGGAGGACGGCTATCCGGGAGGGCCCTTTGACACCTCTGTGCTGATTCACTACCACGATCACGTCGCTCGGCGGATCTGGGAGGGAGAGGTATTTTTTTTTAATTTAACCGTTTAATTGTCACCATTTTTTATAGTTTAACCGTTTATTTGTCGCTTATTTAATATATGTCGCTTATTTAATATATGTCGTTTATTTGTTTTTTTTTCAACAGGAGCGAGAGCCGTTGAAAATGGTGAACCACGCTCGGAAGATATTTAGTCTGTTTAAACCAACAACTGAGTGGTTTAACGACCATGTGCGAGGTTCAGGGCTTTGCGGGCTCTGCATGACGGGTTACACCACCATCAGCACCGGCATGCAGGGGGCATTTGTGGAGCGCTGGCAAAAGGAGACGTCCTCTTTCCACCTGCCGGTTGGGGAGATGACGATCACCTTGCACGACGTGCAGTGTCTTCTCCACCTGCCTATTAGGGGGCCGCTGTTGCACCACTCCCGGATCCAGAGGGTCGAGGTCATTGAGTGGATGACGCTCTATTTGGGCATGGAGCACGAGGTTGCTCACTTTGAGTGCGTCACGACATCTGGGTCTCATGTCCGGTTCACCACACTGAGCACTTATTTTGAGCACCACCTGGACGCGGCTGCCGAGGCTGAGGGTGAGGGTGACGAGCTATTCACACAGTATCACCGCGGCTGCGCTCTCCGGTGCTGGTACATGCATGTGGTAGGCGCTGCATGCTTTGTGGATAAGAGTGCCAGGTACGTCGACGTGACCTACCTCCGCTACTTCATGGACCTGGATACCGTTCACCAGTGGAACTGGGGGGCAGCTACTCTGGCATACCTCTACCAGAAGCTGAATGAGGCCTCCAACTGGAGGACGAGGCAGTTGGTCGGATCCTGCACACTACTTACGGTACGTTTTATTTTAACACATTATCGTATTTATTTATTTATTTATGGTTCGTATTTATTTTTAATACATTATCGTGTTTGTGTTTCAGAGCTGGATCATCTCCTACTTCTCCCGCATCCACGGCTTCCACATCGATCCTGCGTACGTGGACGCCATGCCCAGGGCCGCCAGATACGCTCTCTAGAGCGGGAACGATGCGGTGGGACCATACCGTTTGTACCTGGACCGCACGATGCACGACGACGTCACCTGGAGGCCGTTCGTCGACTACGCTCAGATTGTCCCCTTTGACGGCATTGCTCTATATTCAGGCTGGTTGGCATGCGGGACCGGCATCATGGTCCGGTATCTCCCTAAGCGGTGCATGCGTCAGTTCGGATTCGTGCAGCGGATACCCAGGTCACCCTTTGAGGCAGCTCCCGACACAGTGACCCGAGTGCAGCTCACTGCCATATGGGAGGACTGGAAGCATCATGTGGTACCGCAGGACTACCGTCTCACTCGGGTCACGCAGGACTGACACAGTGAGGAGGGGTACGTCACATGGTTCTACCGGGTGTCCCATCCTCTGCTGAGACCCGACGTTCCCGGCGCTCCTAGGCCAGCACATGAGGAGATCCTGGAGAACCAGCAGGCCGAGGATGACCACGCCATTGATCTCCTGCCGATCTGCCAGCGGATAGAGATGCTTGGGCGGGACGCGTTGGATCGAGGTGTCGTTCACCAGGGCGGTCCAGATGCAGTCGCCGTGATGGAGATGATCGTCACTAATGCGGGCCGTGCGGCGGGGTACAGGCGGCAGAGGAGGGCCCAGGGTGAGAGGGTTAGGCACACCCAGTAGTGGTCGGGTTTATTTATTTTTTGTTTTCGGATTGTATCTTTAGCACACTATTTTTATTTGTTTCGGTTTGTATATATTATTTTCATCGGATTAATATTTTTTTTTGTTTATTATCATATTAGTATTTTCAGTTTATCTATTGCTTATTTTATTTGGCGTTTACGTTTAATTAAAATGCGAGACTGTTTTAGATAAAACATAAAAAAAAAACACAGTTTCTGCATAATTTGGAAATGAACTTCCGAATTCACCCCCCATGAGGTGTTTTCGGAAGTTCATCTCCGAAGACACCCCCCATGAGGTGTTTTCGGAGATGCACTTCCGAATTATGGAAATTTTTTTAAAAAAAAAAGCGCTTCGGAAGTTCATTTCCGAAGCAGGGGTATTTTGGGATTTTCGCTGGGGGTGACCCCCATAGGGAGGTGGCTAAGGAAATTTTCTAATATAATTTGTTTTAAATTGAAGAGGCTTTACGTTTAGTTATTTCATAATGTAAATCTAAGATCAAAGTTCTAAACATTGTTGTGTTGATTTTTACAGATCTGAAGACTTGGTTAGAGGTACGGGGTAAAACAACATTACAAAAGAAAACAAAAAATAGAGATAAGTAATTTTATGCGTTCTATAATAATGTTGGACAAGTAGCTTAATTGAAAGAAAATGACATTACCTTTTCATTTGGAATT
This sequence comes from Vicia villosa, assembly GCF_029867415.1. Classification (NCBI taxonomy): domain Eukaryota; kingdom Viridiplantae; phylum Streptophyta; class Magnoliopsida; order Fabales; family Fabaceae; genus Vicia; species Vicia villosa. The sequence goes on along the minus strand of NC_081180.1, from coordinate 242,027,279 downwards.
AGTAGTTGATTTTCTAAACAAAGTTGATGACTTAGTTTGCTTCTATCAATTTTTTTTGTTCAAATTGTTAATAAGAAATTAGATTGATGGCGCGCTGAAGCAAATTGAATTTGAGGAAATTGAAATCGAGGACAATATGGATGTTTTTTCTAACTTTTGTGGAATGTATTATTTATTTTTATATATTCATGAAGTCGATTTTGAATTTTAATGTGCCTATTTTGATTTATATTTTCTTATTATGTATCAAATATGAATTGATTTTCCCTTTAAGTTTTTTTCTTCAATATGCATTAATAAAACTGATATCAATTATAAATACGACTATTATTGCTTTATATACAAATTGATTTTTCTCTAAATTGATTTTTCTCAATTATAAATACGACTATTATTGTACTTAGAACAATCAAATTGAAAAGTTTTTATATGGATCGCAATAAAATAAAACACACATAAATTAAAAATATTATCATTTTGTGCTCAACTAATGGACAACTTTATAAATTATAGTTGATATAAACGTAAAATATTTTGTTTATATAATTAAATATTTTAAATCTTCAAAATTTATATAACTGATAAATAAAAATTGAAGAATTCTTTAATTATAATAATACTAAAATAAAAAAATATTTTTAAAATAGTTTTATAATTTAAAAATTATTTTTTCATAAACTAAAATTTAGTATTTATACAAATATTTTTTAAATTTGAAAAAACGTATTGTTGATATAAATATTTTTATTTACGAGAAAAATGTATTGTTGATACAAATTACTATTATAAACGGGATAAATTCAATTATTGATACATTTATTTTTATAAATAAGAGTAAGTCATGATGAGGTGATATCAAATATTATGTATTTTTCTTGGAGATGGATTAGTAGGAGGGAACCTTCGAGTAGGATCGATTTTTATGATTGGTATAAATTACCATTACTTTGTAACATTACTAACTAGTGTGTTCTCGTTGTAAGGGTTGCACCCCTAGTGCGATTTCTTATATACAATTGCTTATTAAAAAAAAGTTACAAATAGTTTTATAAATGGACACACAGGTTCAAGGCGCTTATGAACGTGAAAAAGTTTTAATGTTGATACAATTATTTTTATAAACGGAAATATGTTACAATTATTTTTATAAACGAGAATAAGTCACAAATATTTTTATAAACGGAAAAAATTCAACCATTGATACAATTATTTTTATAAACGAAATTAAATTACAATTATTTTTATAAAGGGGCATAAGTTACATTTTCAACAGATAAGACTACTTAATTTGTATATATTTTATATACATTTCTTAATCATTATTGTTGTATATTTATTTATTATTTATAACAATATTGCATCACCCGTGCGAACGCACATGTAGACGACAACTTAATTATTTTATTTATGTTTTTATTAAAATTTTCTACTAAAATATATATTTTTGACTGGCCTAGACTACTTAATTATTTTAGAACTTGGGATCTTGATTAATATATTTCTTGCTTATTAAAAAAAAACTAAATTATTTTATTTATTTTTTATACTAAAATATACATTTTAGAGGCCATAAGTAAACTAAAAGAAGAAAGGTCAAATTTATATTAAACCTAAAATATATTATTGAACCAAAGTCATATTAAATGTCACTTTGATAACGGAAAATTTGGGCATATCCTATTTTCTTTCATTGCCGTGCCCTACACTACACACTAATCATTGTATTTGATAACAATACTATTTGTATAGATATCCACATGATATCCTTGGGTTTGTTGACATTTAATTAAATCATAGTATAGAACCAATTTCATATATTAGTTAGTAAATTACAATTTAAAATTTACATAGCATTATTTAATTTAATTTATGTATAAAATAGTCTTTTTATCATGAATATATATAAATTAAATATATATACATATTATTTTGAAAAAATATTGATTTATAAATATCAACAAAATTTACATTAAGACATAAATAAAAATAAATATTGTCACTAGAGATTAAATTTTAAATCAAAAAAGTACAATTGTTTAACTCAGTTAACAAATATCAAATGATTTATTTCATCACTTAATTTATATACATAATACTTTTCAACCACAATTCAAACTCGTATTTATTACTATATTGTAGGAGACTAGTTTATCATATTAGACTCATCCTTATTAATGTTATTGTAGGAGACTAGAGCCACCTATCCTAGAATACTAAATTTACACTAAAGAAGCTTAATGAAGTAAATTAATGATATATAAAATAAAATAAATTATGTTAAATGATAAATAATTTAAATAAATTATATATTGTTCAATTGTTCAGTTTTTGTTTTGTTTGCTATATATTGTCCAATTTGATTTTAAAAACTAAATGCACTTCTTTTTTTGGTTTTTTGTTTTCTAAGTTAAATGTAATTTTAGTCTTATATTTATTGGAGTTCACACTCAACTGAGACAAGAAAATCTTGAAAATGAGGATGAAAAAAGAGAAAAAAAATTATGTATCTGATTTTCTTTTTCAAACTCAAGTTGTAAAATCTATTATAAAGAAAATTCACTTTGAATTTATATACTAATATTCAAATAAAATAAAATCAAATATAACTTAAATTTGAACTACATCTAACAATATTAAGATAAGAAGAAATATTAAACCCTCTGTTCCTATCAAACATGTCCTAAAATTTTGTGGATTCTCCTTCATTTTTGCTGAGGTGACATACATGTGTCAGAGGTGACAAAATCATTACAATAATTCACTAATAAAAAAATTTATAATACTAAAATATAATACAATATTTTTCATCCAACTATAAATATTATTTTATATTATTTTAATGTTTTATAGTATAAATAAAATATTAAATAAATTGTAGTAAAGTCTTAGACAATCAATATGACAGATGACGTAAAACTTTATTGTATTGTTATAACATGAATCAACTTAATGAATAAATATGACATTGATTTATATCGTATATGTTAAACGGAGTGGAATCGAGACAATAGAAGGGGGTTTCACAACTTAGTCAACAAGTGGGATTGTTTTCCTTATGGAAAGTCTCAAGTGAAGTCGTTGGAGGGGATTTTCTCCATCTTCTTCTCTAAGTTCGCGGAAAGAGTTAGGGTAGAGGATATTTTCAAGCTGTTTGAATGTTGCGGCGATGTGGCGGAGGTGGTTATTCCGCCTCGGAGAAATAATCTGGGCAAACGTTATGGTTTTGTTAGGTTCAGGGGATTGAAGATCCTAGGTTATTGGTTGTGAAGTTGGACAATATTTTGATTGATGAGAGAAAGATTCACACGAACATTCCTAGTTTCGAAAAGAGGAAGATCAAAAGAGGTTTGGGGGAAGGTATGTGTAGGTAATCTGTTATCCACAAGGAGTCAGAGGTCTGTAGAAGGGGTGTTGTGGCAAAGAGTGGTTTCGTGGATGCTAGGTCTTTCGCGGATATCGTATCGGGTGGGAAGAAGGTGGTGATTCAGGAGGCGGTTCAGGAGTTCGTTTTCAGCTCGAAGCCTGAAATTACAAACCGGTGGAAGAAAGCTTTTGTTGGAGAACTTATATTTTCGATTCGTGCGAACCTTTGTTTATTGGAGGAAAAGGAGGAAGGTACGATTCAAGATTTGATTAGTGAGGGGAGTTCTTGGTGGAAACAATGGTTCCGTTCGATTAGTCCGTGGAGGGCTAGAGATGTTGATTCGGTCATGTTGGCTTGGATACAAATTCATGGTACTCCTTGCCATGCTTGGTGCTACGATTTTTTCGTGAAGATTGCTAATTCTATAGGCTCGTTCGTTTCAATTGAGGAGTACTCTAGAAGGTAGTAACATGGATATAGCTAGAGTTATGGTGAGTGTTCCTCTGGATTTTGTTTTGAACGAACACATGGTTGTTGTTATTGACGATGATGAATTTGGACAGGTAGTGCGGGAGGATTCATATGGTCCGTTGAAGTTTGTCAAAAAGCAGGGGAGTTTTAAGGGCCAATGTTCATCTTCTTCCAATTCTGATGGCGGTTGGGGGACTCCGATGCTGAAATTGATGGTTCTGCGGGGTCAAGTATGAAGGGATCAAATTATTCAAGGACTGGCTCAGTTGGGAGTTCGTGTGGTAAGGAGGATGGGTTGAAGGGGAAGGTTTTGACTGATTATGGTATTGTTGGGGATGGGATTAAGGCAATTGGTCTAGAATCTGGTAAAAGACAAGGTGACTAGTAGTTTCGATGGTGTTTTATTGTCTGAGAAGGAGGCTAAAGGCTCAGCTTAGGTGATGGGAAAATTTTTTTCTGGTACCAATTTGGCGGATTTCTCTGTAGAGTCCAGAGTTTGCAAGAGTGCTCTTATTGCGGTTCGGACTAGTAATGCATCTAGTAGTCCAGTTTTTTCCCCTGTTCCAACTAAATCTGCTAAGGTTGGTACTGCTAATGATCTTGTGGAGATTAATCAAGTTGCAAATTATAAGACTAGACGTAAGAGATTATTGCTTAAAATATTTTCTGAAGTGGGAGGACCTTTGAATCAACTACTTTCTAGGTCCAGTAAGAAGAGGAATATGAAGCACAAAAGGATAGGTAATGTAATCACAGGTTTCGTTGCTAGTGCGCTCAAAGTCAGGCTATTGTTCCTTATTCTGTTGCAGTTTCTATCGAGAAGATCCCTTCGGCCGATTCTGATTCAGTGGCAGGGACTATTCCTAGAAATTTGATTTTTTTTTCTAATTCTGTGTATGATTCTGATTTGCGGGTGTCATACCCCAAATTTGTCCTACCCTTAATTTCTAACTGGCTTAGGCTTCTCATTTCATCTGCATCTCTCCATTAGGTCATCTAACACATCATATATCATTAATCAATAAATTCGATATGGGGTCAAGGATCTTGGTAATTAGGTTTCTTTGTGGCTTTAAGGCTTTCATCTCAAGTTACTCTTTCTTCATCAGCCCGCGCCTAAGGAAAATGGATTAGGGTTTCTTATTCATCATGATTGAGCTTGTTGACTTCCATCTACTAAGGCTATTTGGTTTAAAGTCTCATGTCACATGGAGCTTATGGGGTGAATTGTAAGAGAATAGGTCATGGTACAAGGCATAAGAGACAAAATTTTCTCTATGGTTCAAAACTTGTCCTTCATTACAATACTTGTGACTCATAACGCAAGTTACTTGGTCAAATTTTAGATAAGTCATTGAAATTGATTTGAAGAATTAATGGCTTAAGATCATAAAAAGAGAGAATAAAGAGAAAGAAGGATATTGATGTGGTTTCTTGGCACAAGTTTCAAGGCATTAATACATTATCATTTCGATTCGAATGTCAAGAGTTCTTCAAGTTACAAAAGCCATCACTCAATCAAAGTTGCAAGATGAAAAAGATTTGGCACTGCAAATTTATCACTTGATTCAAATTGGGCCAATGGAAGAATTTGAATATGGGAGTTTCAAGTGAAGCATAATGGAGGGAATATTAAAGATTTGAATTAAGAGTCAAAGTTGTATTTCAAAAGTCAAAATCCATTACAAATTCAAGAGTATTCTACAAAAGTTGGAATTACATTTAAAAATACAAAAAGGACACATTTCACTCATAGTTGACTTTTGGTCAACTGTTGACTTTTTGGTCAAACAGTTGACCAAAGTCAACATACCCTTGACCCTTGACCCTTGACCATGATGACTAATCCATCCTAATTCTCTAGTGGCCCAAAGTACATTGCTTCAGATTCCGAGTGTGCTTCACACATTATGCCTTGCTTCATGACTACACTTCATGGTACCTTCATCCTCATGCAGACCCTAAATTGCTTCATTCAAAGCTCCACACCTGCTACTAAACAATCCAAAACCTGTTACATTACCAACCTGCTAAATCAAACCTACATCAACTCAAAACACATTGCCATAACCTGCATATCACACAAAAATACCACAAATCCAATCCAAAAAAAAAACAGTCAGAATCAGTCCCTAATTGATACATAAACAAACCAAAATCCACACATTCAAAGTAACCACAGAACCATGATAAAAATTCTAACCCAAAAGTTAGTTCAGTCTATTATGTCCACAAAAGCAGCAGACCAAATTAAAAGGGAAGGCAAATCAAACTTCACCAACAGCATATAACTACCTTCAACTAATTCCCTAACCTGTAACCACCATTTTGTAACAGAAAACTAACCTAACCAATTGTAACTAATTGTTCTCAACTCTCCTAACTAACCTCTAAAGCCAATAACCTTTAAAACAGAATCATAACAGAGATAACCAATTTTAACCACTTTGTAACTGACCTTTTCATGTTTATAACCAACTTATAACTAACCCCAACCTAATTGTAACCAACTTCCATAACAGATTCTAATTATCAAAAACAAAAATCAGAAGTAGTAACAAACTTTCTAACTAACTCAATCAGTCCCTAACCGATTCAATCTCACCCTCCAATATCTTAACAGAAAATCATCATCCTAGGGCTCACAATCACTCCTCTGTAACTGAACTCTCTTCACTACTCAACTTATATATTCAAACATCATCACCTCTGAACAGATTCCACGCCATTTTCACACATCATCCACCCTTCACCATCACCTTCTCCATTCTCTCATCACCTCTCATTCATCTCCATTCATCTTCCACACTCTTCTCTCATCTAGACGCCATTTTCACAGATTCACTCTCACTCACCATAATCTTCACCTTCCCACAATTCTCTCTGCAACTCCCTCTCTCTCATCTCCCTAACCCTCACAAGAGCTCCTTCGACATACCTCTTGAAGCCTCACATCGAAGCTTCATTGAGGTAGAGGTAAACCTCAACCTTCTATAATCTTCGTCTCACTCTCACGTCAACAACAACAACAACTAATTACACAGAGCTCTCAACGGAAATTCGCAGAGAAAATTCAAAAGAAAATAGAATAGAAGAAGAAGAAGAAGAAGAGTAGAGGAAGAAGAACAAGTGAAGCGAGGGGAATAAACAGTAAAGGAATTCGAAGCCGTTACCTCTGGTAGTTTCTTCTCCATTTAAGCGTCTTTAAGAATCATCATCACCGGTAAGTTTTCTGATCGATCACTCTCGCGTATTACCTGCTTGATTCTTAGCACCATTGCGTAGAGTAAGCCTCCACAGTTATTTTCCCCAAGGTCTTGATGTCTTCTCGTTCGCCGTCGCCATTTAATTTGAATTTTTAGAACCTAGGGTTTCAGAAGGGAATTCATCGATCCGGCCAAATGAAGGATTTTATGTGCAATCTATGGACGTAATCTATCTCGGGGCGTAATTTTAGGCTAGGTTTATGTTCAGGTTTAGTTGATCGGGGGAGATTAGAGACGGCGAGGATGGCGGAGGACCCGCCAGAGATCGTATGTAAAACGAGAGAGAGAGAGAAGTGAGTTCGTTGAAGCTGAGGAGTCACACCGTTTAACAAAACCAAAACGCACCGTTTGCTTATCTCTTTTCTTCTAATTTTTCTTTTTTTTCTTTTATTAAAAAGTGATAATAAATTTTGAATAAAAATCATGTTAAAAAACTATAACAAAAAAGATATCCCTTGGTGAAGGAAAGAAAAACACTTAGAAAGGGGGGGGGGGTTTGAATAAGTGTAGCTTTAAAAACTTGACCGATAAAAATAAATTGCACAGTTATTTTTATCCTGGTTCGTTGTTAACTAAACTACTCCAGTCGACCCCCGCAGAGATGATTTACCTCAACTGAGGATTTAATCCACTAATCGCACGGATTACAATGGTTCTCCACTTAGTCAGCAACTAAGTCTTCCAGAGTCTTCTGATCACACACTGATCACTCCAGGAACAACTGCTTAGATACCCTCTAAGACTTTCTAGAGTATTCTGATCCACACGATCACTCTAGTTACAACCTGCTTAGATAACCTCTAAGACTTTCTAGAGTATTCTGATCCACACGATCACTCTAGTTCCTTACAACTTAATGTAATCAAATCTAAGAGTATTACAATTGCTTCTTAAAAGCTATAATCACAAACTGTGATATTTCTCTTATCGTTTAAGCTTATTCTCACTAATATATTACAACAGCAATGTAGTGAGCTTTGATGAAGATGAAGATTCTGAGCTTTGAATAGAACAGTGTTTCAGCAAGTTAATATTCACAGAAATTGTGTTAGTTAGTTAACCTTGCTTCTCATCAGAACTTCATATTTATAGACGTTGGAGAAGATGACCGTTGAGTGCATTTAATGCTTTGCGTGTTCCGTACAGCATCGCATTTAATGTTATACGCTTTTGTCAACTACCTCGAGCCTTGTTCACGCTGTGTCTACTGACGTTGCCTTTAATAGCTTCTAACGTTCCTTTTGTCAGTCAGCGTAGCCTGCCACTTGTACTTCCTTCTGATCTGATGTTTGTGAATACAACGTTTGAATATCATCAGAGTCAAACAGCTTGGTGCAAAGCATCTTCTGATCTTCTGACCTTGAAGTGCTTCTGAGCGTGATACCATCAGAACTTCAGTGCTTCTGATCTCATGTTCTTCTGATGCTTCCATAGACCCATGTTCTGATTCTGCTTCGACCATCTTCTGATGTCTTGCCAGACCATGTTCTGATGTTGCATGCTGAACCCTTTGAGACAAAGCTTCTGAGCGCTGAATTATGCATACTCTTTATATATTTCCTGACAAGGAAATTGCATTGGATTAGAGTACCATATTATCTTAAGCAAAATTCATATTATTGTTATCATCAAAACTAAGATAATTGGTCAGAACAAATCTTGTTCTAACAATCTCCCCCTTTTTGATGATGACAAAAACATATATAAATGATATGAATTTGCGATCAGAAAGAGCAGACGGCAAAAGACAAATTACACAGCTATAGCATAAGCATGTGAATATGTCTCCCCCTGAGATTAACAATCTCCCCCTGAGATAAATAATCTCCCCCTGAAATAAATACTCGAAGAACTTTAATAAAAGACTTCCCTGATTATTTCGGTAGAGACGATCACATAAGCTTCTGTCTTCAGAGAATTCATAGCTTCTGACTTCTGCTTCCATTGGACAGCTTCAGAACTTGAATTTCTTTAGATCCCTAGAACACTCATAGCTTCTGATTCCTGCTTCCATTTAGGACAGCTTCAGAACTTGAATTTCTTTGATCATCAGAACATTCACAACTTCTGATTCCTGCTTCCATCTAGGACAGCTTCAGAACTTGAGTTTTCTGGATCTTTAGAGCATTCACAGCTTCTGATTTCTGCTTCCCTCGGATAGCTTCAGAGCTTTGAATTTCTACCAACATCACTTCATGCTAGATTTGTATCAGAACATTGTTGAATGTACCAGAGCATCATCAGAGCATCTCTACATCCTGAAATGTTACAGAACAAGACTAAACGACAAAAGTCAGCATGAACGAGTCAGAACATAAAATGTATATTAGAACACATGATATGTATCAGAGCCATATAGGCTAAAATAATGTATCAGAGCAAATAGAATTTTGTCAGAGCAAATAGACAAATATGGATCAAATTCTATTATCAATGCTTCTGATTCTGAAGCTTGACAGCACTCAGCTTGCTTCAGTTTCCATGAGCTTATTCTTTTTACAGAATAACGCTTCTTATGGTTTTGCTTCTTGTGTTTGCTTTGAAGATTTTCTTCACTTCTTTATACCTGCAAAACACTTAAACCATATAGAACTTGCAGTTCTTGTTAGTAAATGTGTGGGAGCTTTACCCAGCAACTGATAGATTAATCAAATCATTTATCATTTATCTTCTCCCCCTTTTTGTCATAACATCAAAAAGAATATTTCAAAAGATTCAGATGTATAAAACGACAAATAAAATCACTGGAATGTAAAAACAAAGAAACTTTTCATTGATAATCAAAAGATATTACAAAAGGTTCTTATGTTTAACAAGATGAGAAACATTCCTAGCAAATACATAAAAAGTCATCCCAAGAGGAAATGACTACAAAAATTAAAAACAAAACCCTAGCAAGACACATTCTGTGTCAACCCATCAAGAGGAAGAGAGGGACATTTCACAGACAGAGAACTGCTGTTGCAAACGGGGCTTTCTCTTAACATAGAAGTTAAGAATATCATTCTTAACCTCTTCCCATAACTCAAGAAAGTCTTCTGTCTTTGGGTGAAAGTTGATAACAACATCAAAGAAGAGGTCTGACTTGAGAGGTATTAGGAGAGCCATCCCGAGATATGCATAGATCTGCCGCCTTTGAGTCATAGATCTTCAACAGGCTTAGAGCATGATTAAGAGATCCAGACAAAGGATTCAAGATGAACGCTAGGTTTGAACTAGGATTTTTTAAAGAAAGAAAAACTTTGTTTGAGCAAGAGAAAAAAACAGAGACAGAGTGAAATAGAGAAAATATAAGAGGGAAGGAGAAGCGTTTGAAGAGTATTTAAAAGAAAATAAAATGAAACAAATGATGGATAGCATTTAATGTTACGTGACATGAGGAGAGATAATAAAGACAAATGAGGTGACTAGCACAGTTACCTATGGTCGGCGTCCCTTCAACTGCACGCGCGCTTATCCATGAACAGTAAAGACAGGTTTACCATCCCGAGATAAAACGTTACAGCTGTTTTGCTTTAAAAGAGGTTCTGAATCAACTTAGACAATGAAACGTTAGTAATAACCGAATCATAATTTCTAAAAGATTTCAATCAGAACTTCTGATTAAAAAATAATCCACTTTCATTTCAGAAGATACTCATACATAAGAACTTCTCATCTTCTCATTCTGGGCATAAATCCATACTGATGTTCTTCAGAATGAACTTAAACCTATCTTCAGCCAGGGGTTTGGTAAAGATATCAGCCCATTGATGGTCTATATCCACAAAGTTTAAAGATATAACACCCTTCTGAACATAGTCCCTTATGAAATGATGTTTAATCTCAATATGTTTAGCTTTTGAATGAAGAATAGGATTCTTAGATAAACATATAGCAGAAGTATTATCACAGAATATAGGAATGTTACTCTCATATATCTGATAATCTTCTAGCTGACTCTTCATCCAGAGCATCTGTGTACTGCAACCAGCAGCAGCGACATATTCTGCTTCTGTTGTTGATAGAGCAATAGTTGCTTGCTTCTTGCTATACCAGGAGATCAAATGACTTCCAAGAAATTGGCAACTTCCTGAAGTACTCTTTCTTTCAATTCTGTCTCCAGCATAGTCAGCATCGCAGAATCCTACTAAGTTGTATTCTTTAGATTTTCTGTAAACTAAGCCAACATTAGTAGTACCTTTCAGATACCTTAGAATTCTCTTAACAGCAGTTAAATGAGATTCTCTAGGATCTGATTGGAATCTAGCACACAAACAAACACTGAACAGAATGTCAGGTCTAGAAGCAGTCAAATATAGAAGAGATCCAATCATACCTCTGTATAACTTCTGATCTACCTTCTTACTTACCTCATCCTTACCTAGGATGCATGTTGGATGCATAGGAGTTTTGGCTTCTTTGCAGTCTAGAAGATTAAACTTCTTCAGAAGTTCCTTCACATACTTGGTTTGGTGAACATACGTTCCTTCTGATGTTTGATTTATTTGTATTCCAAGGAAATACTTGAGTTCTCCCATCATGCTCATTTCAAACTCAGCCTGCATAGACTCAGCAAACTCCTTTCCAAGTGTAGCATTAGATGTTCCAAAAATAATATCATCTACATATATTTGACAAATTAAAATATCCCTTTTAAAGGTTTTACAAAAGAGAGTAGTGTCCACTTTTCCTCTAGTGAAACCATTATCCAGAAGGAAAGAACTTAAGCGTTCATACCAAGCTCTGGGAGCTTGTTTCAATCCATAAAACGATTTCTTTAGTTTAAAAACATGATTAGGAGACATAGAGTCTTCAAAACCAGGAGGTTGATGGACATAAACTTCTTCATCTATATAACCATTTAAGAAGGCACTCTTAACATCCATCTGATAGAGAGTGATGTTATGTTGAGTGGCAAATGAAATTAATAGACGAATAGATTCTAACCTGGCCACTGGTGCAAAGGTTTCTGTATAGTCAATCCCTTCTTGCTGACTGTAACCCTGAGCCACCAGTCTGGCTTTGTTCCTTACCACTTCACCTTTCTCACTGAGCTTGTTTCTGAAGACCCATTTTGTACCGATTATATTGAATCCATCTGGTCTAGGAACAAGATCCCAAACATCATTCCTTGTAAACTGATTCAGTTCTTCTTGCATAGCAATTATCCAGTCTGGATCTTCTAGAGCATGATCAACAGAAGTTGGCTCGATCAAAGATACAAGACCTAATTGACAGTCTGCATTGTTTTTAAGGAATGCTCTTGTTCTGATTGGATCATCCTTCTTTCCAAGAATGACATCTTCTGAATGACCAGAGATGAGTCTGGATGATCTTCTGACAGATGGTTCTTCAGAAATGCTTAGATTCTCCAGAGAAGCTGATACTTGATCTTCAGATTCTTTGCTTCTGAGAAGCTCTGCTTCTGATGCGTTGCTTCTTGGCTCAACAACTTCTGATATATCAATATCACAATCTGCAAAATTATCAAACTGCTTTGGTTTTTCAGAACCAAGCTTATCATCAAACCTGATATTGATTGATTCTTCTACAATCAATGTTTCAGTATTGTATACTCTGTAGCCTTTTGAGCGTTCAGAATATCCAAGAAGGAAACATTTTTGTGCTTTGGAATCAAACTTACCAAGATGATCTTTAGTGTTCAGAATAAAGCATACACATCCAAAAGGATGGAAATATGAAATGTTGGGCTTTATATTCTTCCACAATTCATAAGGAGTCTTATTTAGAATAGGTCTGATAGAGATTCTATTCTGAATATAGCATGCAGTGTTTATTGCTTCTGCCCAGAAATGCTTAGCCATATTGGTTTCATTGATCATGGTTCTGGCCATTTCTTGCAGAGTCCTATTCTTTCGTTCTACAACTCCATTTTGCTGTGGAGTTCTAGGACAAGAGAAATCATGGGCAATACCATTTTCTTTGAAGAACTCTTCAAAGAATCTGTTCTCAAATTCACCACCATGATCACTTCTGACCTTTATGATTTTACACTCTTTTTCAGATTGAATCTGAATGCAGAAATCAAAGAACACTGAATGAGACTCATCCTTGTGTTTCAAGAATTTTACCCACGTCCAGCGGCTATAATCATCTACGATGACTAATCCATATTTCTTCCCTCTGACAGATGCTGTTTTGACTGGGCCAAACAGATCAATGTGCAAGAGTTCTAATGGCCTTGAGGTAGAAACAACATTCTTGGACTTGAATGCAGGTTTGGAGAACTTGCCCTTCTGACATGCTTCACAAAGAGCATCTGATTTGAATTTCAGATTAGGGAGTCCTCTGACAAGATCCAGTTTGTTAATCTGAGAAATCTTTCTCAAACTAGCATGACCTAATCTTCTGTGCCAGACCCACTGCTCTTCAGAAACAGACATAAGACAAGTCACCTTCTGACTCATAAGATCTTGCAGATCTGTCTTATAAATGTTGTTCTTCCTCTTGCCTGTAAATAGGATTGAGCCATCCTTCTGATTTACAGCCTTGCAAGACTTTTGATTAAAGATTATATCATAACCATTGTCACTCAATTGACTGGTAGATAAGAGGTTATGTGTTAATCCTTCTACAAGAAGTACATTAGAAATGGAAGGAGAGTTACCAGACTTTATAGTTCCAGAGCCAATTATCTTGCCCTTCTGATCTCCTCCAAACTTGACTTCTCCTCCAGACTTAAGCACCAGGTCTTGGAACATAGACCTTCTTCCTGTCATGTGTCGTGAGCATCCAGAGTCCAGGTACCACGACATGTTGTGCTTTGTCCTTTTTGCAGCCAAGGATATCTGCAATAGGAATAATCTTATCCTTAGGTACCCACATTTTCTTGGGTCCTTTCTTGTTAGATTTTCTCAAGTTCTGATTGAACTTGGGTTTAACATTGTAAGCAATAGGAGGAACAACATGATAATTCTTAATGTGAGTTTCATGATATTTCCTAGGTTGTGTCACATGCTTCTTAGTGTGTGTAATGTGAAAACTTTGAGCATGTGAAGTGTGCCTAATATCGTGGGAGTGGCCATACTTGAACTGATCATACAATGGCTTGTATGTGATTTTCATTTCATCAACAGGTTCAAGTTTGTATGGGGTTTCACCCTCAAAACCAATGCCGACTCTTTTGTTTCCAGACACAGCATATATCATAGAAGCTAGCTGACTTCTGCCAATACTTCTAGATAAGAACTTCCTGAAACTTAAATCATATTCTTTCAGAATATGGTTTAGACTAGGAGTGGATTTTTCTGAATCAGAAGGAGATCCAACATTATTGGATAATTTTAAAAGTTTTTCTTTTAATTCAGAATTCTCCAACTCAAGCTTCTTTGTTTCAAATTCAAATAGCTTTTTCAGCTTTTTGTATTTGAGACTAATCTGAGACTTGAATTCCAGAAGTTCTGTTAGACTGGAAACTAACTCATCTCTAGTAAGTTCAGAAAATACCTCTTCAGAATCTGATTCTGATGTAGATTCTGATCCGTCATCTTCTGTCGCCATCAGCGCACAGTTAGCCTGCTCATCTTCAGAGTCTGAATCATCTTCTGACTCATCCCAGGTTGCCATAAGACCTTTCTTCTTATGAAACTTCTTCTTGGGATTTTCTTTCAGAAGTTTTGGACATTCATTCTTGAAGTGTCCAGGCTCATTGCATTCATAGCACATGACCTTCTTCTTGTCAAATCTTCTGTCATCAGAAGATTCTCCACGTTCAAATTTCTTTGAACTTCTGATGCCTCTGAACTTTCTTTGCTTGTTCTTCCAGAGTTGATTTAGCCTTCTGGAGATCAAGGACAGTTCATCTTCTTCTTCGGATTCTGATTCTTCAGGATCTTCTTCTCTAGCCTGAAAAGCGTTAGTGCATTTCTTGATATTGGATTTTAATGCAATAGACTTACCTTTCTTTTGAGGCTCGTTTGCATCCAGTTCAATTTCATGACTCCTCAGGGCACTGATCAGCTCTTCCAAAGAGACTTCATTTAGATTCTTCGCAATCTTAAATGCAGTCACCATAGGACCCCATCTTCTGGGTAAGCTTCTGATGATCTTCTTTACGTGATCAGCCTTGGTGTATCCCTTGTCAAGAACTCTCAATCCAGCAGTAAGAGTTTGAAATCTTGAAAACATCTTTTCAATGTCTTCATCATCCTCCATCTTGAAGGCTTCATACTTCTGGATTAAAGCGAGAGCTTTAGTCTCCTTGACTTGAGCATTTCCTTCATGAGTCATTTTCAAGGACTCATATATGTCATAGGCCGTTTCCCTGTTAGATATCTTCTCATACTCAGCATGAGAGATAGCATTCAGCAAAACAGTTCTGCATTTATGATGATTCCTGAAAAGCTTCTTCTGATCATCGCTCATTTCTTGCCTTGTCAGCTTTACGCCACTGGCATTTACCGGATGTTTGTAACCATCCATCAGAAGATCCCATAGATCACCATCTAGACCAAGAAAGTAACTTTCCAGTTTATCTTTCCAGTAATCAAAGTTTTCACCATCAAATACCGGCGGTCTAGTATAACCATTGTTACCGTTGTGTTGCTCAGCAGAGCCAGATGTAGATGTAGACTTTGCAGTTTCATCAGCCATCTTTTACTGAAGCGTTTTTCTCCTCCTGAATCTTTTCTAAACATGGTTAAGTGCTTGCACCTTAGAACCGGCGCTCTGATGCCAATTGAAGGAAAGAAAAACACTTAGAAAGGGGGGGGGGTTTGAATAAGTGTAGCTTTAAAAACTTGACCGATAAAAATAAATTGCACAGTTATTTTTATCCTGGTTCGTTGTTAACTAAACTACTCCAGTCGACCCCCGCAGAGATGATTTACCTCAACTGAGGATTTAATCCACTAATCGCACGGATTACAATGGTTCTCCACTTAGTCAGCAACTAAGTCTTCCAGAGTCTTCTGATCACACACTGATCACTCCAGGAACAACTGCTTAGATACCCTCTAAGACTTTCTAGAGTATTCTGATCCACACGATCACTCTAGTTACAACCTGCTTAGATAACCTCTAAGACTTTCTAGAGTATTCTGATCCACACGATCACTCTAGTTCCTTACAACTTAATGTAATCAAATCTAAGAGTATTACAATTGCTTCTTAAAAGCTATAATCACAAACTGTGATATTTCTCTTATCGTTTAAGCTTATTCTCACTAATATATTACAACAGCAATGTAGTGAGCTTTGATGAAGATGAAGATTCTGAGCTTTGAATAGAACAGTGTTTCAGCAAGTTAATATTCACAGAAATTGTGTTAGTTAGTTAACCTTGCTTCTCATCAGAACTTCATATTTATAGACGTTGGAGAAGATGACCGTTGAGTGCATTTAATGCTTTGCGTGTTCCGTACAGCATCGCATTTAATGTTATACGCTTTTGTCAACTACCTCGAGCCTTGTTCACGCTGTGTCTACTGACGTTGCCTTTAATAGCTTCTAACGTTCCTTTTGTCAGTCAGCGTAGCCTGCCACTTGTACTTCCTTCTGATCTGATGTTTGTGAATACAACGTTTGAATATCATCAGAGTCAAACAGCTTGGTGCAAAGCATCTTCTGATCTTCTGACCTTGAAGTGCTTCTGAGCGTGATACCATCAGAACTTCAGTGCTTCTGATCTCATGTTCTTCTGATGCTTCCATAGACCCATGTTCTGATTCTGCTTCGACCATCTTCTGATGTCTTGCCAGACCATGTTCTGATGTTGCATGCTGAACCCTTTGAGACAAAGCTTCTGAGCGCTGAATTATGCATACTCTTTATATATTTCCTGACAAGGAAATTGCATTGGATTAGAGTACCATATTATCTTAAGCAAAATTCATATTATTGTTATCATCAAAACTAAGATAATTGATCAGAACAAATCTTGTTCTAACACTTGGGCCTATGTGCTTTACTAGTGCACCCCCTAAAGCCCATGTCATCGTTTTGGTAAACAAAATCTGCAATGAAACAATGTTGGGTCATTTCTTTTGGGCCTGTTCGCCCTTGATTCTTCGTGCACCACCAATTTCAACTTAACACCCACATATTTTCTATAGTTTTTTTAACATAGTTTTTTCTTAATTTTTTGTGATAAAGAATAAACAATAATCATACATTTTGGTTAGATTTTTAGGTAATAAAATTGTAATAAAAATCATCCTTTCTGTTAGATTTTAGGTAATTGTTGACATTAAAAAAGCTTATAAAAATAGTAGTATTTTTAGGTTAATTTTGCACTAATACTTGAACCATTTTCTTTATGTTTTGTACCATTTCCATGCTTTTTTTTTGTACAATTGTTGTGTGATTTTGTTACTTGTTTTTGGCCATATTTTTGGCCTATTTTGTTAATACCATTTTAATGCTCCTTTTAGAATTTAGTCACCATGTTAACATTAGACTTAGATTAGAATAACAATAACTATTAGGCTAGAATGATTCTTAGGCTGGTCTCCCCTTATCATTTCTTTTTCTTTTACAACATTAAAATACTTAATAAATATCAAAATAAAATCCCTTTAAAAGATACCAAGAAAACACTTAAAAACATTAATAAAGGTCAAAAAATAATAAAAAGGAACGGAAACTCTCGTCCCTCTTGTTTAAGGGTATCACTTGAGTGAAAGTTCCCACCCTTAAAAAACACAAACAAAGAGTCGATCGAACCTCACTTGTTTAAGGGAGTAACTCGAGACGCTCGACAAATCTTCTCTCTTCTCTCTCTTGCCTCGTATGGCATTCTTAAGGGCATTGTTGTTTCCGCTCGAATGCATCGTAGGTCGTCCCCTTATGCAAGAGTGCGAACTTTAACTCCGCCCAACTAAAAAACACAAAACAAACAGAAAATCTTGAGCCGAGCTACGGTAACTCCGATTCCTGAAAAGGATACGTAGACAGCGGGGTAGGGCCCGTGCGAGTACAATTCTTTCTTTTTCCTACATTTTGCATTCATTCGCATATATAGACATAGACATAGTACACACCCTTTAGATA
This sequence comes from Vicia villosa, assembly GCF_029867415.1. NCBI lineage: Eukaryota > Viridiplantae > Streptophyta > Magnoliopsida > Fabales > Fabaceae > Vicia > Vicia villosa. The sequence goes on along the minus strand of NC_081180.1, from coordinate 242,009,186 downwards.
GAAACAAACATAGGTGGATACCATCGAGTACGATGGGCGTGAGGGGTGCTAATACCTTCCTCTTGTGTAGTCGAATCCCGTACCTAGATTCTCTGGTCGCGAGACCCTGTTCCTTCCTTTACTAGGTTTCCTGATATTCCTTTCCCTTATGGGATAAATATATTGGTGGCGACTCTGTTCTTTTTCGCGAGCGTGCGACAGCGGGCAGGTGTGGGTACTATTTGTTATGGAGAGAATTTAGCCGAAACTGATATAATTAGGTGCAATCAAAGAATTTCAGGGATCTCTGGTCTCGATTCGAGAGAGAAATTATGGAAGGCAATCACAAATTTGGGGGTGACTATGGTGGATTCTAGGAGAGACTATCAAAAAAGAATAGAGGTGATGAAGACTAATGTGAAGAAGAAAAAGGATGATGGGAAGGTGAATTGTAAAGTTTCGTAGTGATAGTTGGATCCTTGAATATTAGGGGAGGGGGAAGTAGAGTCAAGAGAAAGAGAATTAGTAGCATTATTCAAAAGGGGAAGGCGGGTATATTTTTTATCCAAGAAACAAAATTGAAGGAGATTTCAAATACTATGGCTAGGAGTTTTTGGGGGATGGAGGAGATTGACTATTCGTATTCAGTGGGGTTTGGTTTGTCGGGTGGTATGTTGCTTTTGTGGAAAGTGCATTCCATGTCGATTGTCTTCAGCTTCCTTGGTAACTGGTACATGGGCGTCAAAGTTTTCTGGAATAATTGTTTCTATTATTTTGTTAATGTGTAGTCAGCTTGTTTTCTTCATTTGAAGAGAGAGTTGTGGAAAGATTTACTAGCTTTGAAACATAGGTACAAGGACGGAGAGTGGATCATTGGGGGTGATTTATGTGAAGTCAAGACACTCCATCCAATGTGTTTTGATGAAGACAAAGTGAAAGTCAAATAATCATGTCAAAATGTATGGAAAAAGCTTCAAGAACAATGTATCAATTCAAGTGTCCAAGTCTTATCATGAGCAAAACCTAGCACCAAATTGTTCAAATTTAAAGTTGAAGACTAAGAATGGATCTTGATTGATAGATGTACAAGCATGCAATTATATTGATAATTTTACTGCTCAAATTATTCTCCAAAAAATCACTTGCATGCATTGGCCATTTGTGTTTAAAATTACTTTCAAATATAATTTTTTTTGAATCATATTTGAACCATGTTAAATCACTTTTAAATATAATTTTTTTTTATCATGTTTGAACCATGTTAAATCACTTTCAAATATAATCTATTGACTTGAATAAATCTAATAGATGTTGCATTAAGTTGGTTCAAATAATTAGACAAATTTTCAAATTTTTCAAACATGCAGTTTTTGGTAAATTGTGGCATTTTTACCTGCCATAACAGCACAAAAACCCACACAATTTACAACTTTCTAAAACAGTATTTTTAAATTTGAAATTTGAAAAATGATGCGAACTTGTTAAGTCTAGTGACCGTTTTAACTGACTTAAGAAATGCTGTACAAAATTTAAAATTATGTTTTTTCATGAACCATTGTTATTTTCAACTATTGCAAACCTTCATGAAAATGTCTCAAAATTTACCATGTTTCATAGAGGTGTTGTGCACTTATAAATACATGAAATTTCAACTTAAAAATCACCTCTTCCATTGCAATTAACATTATTATATTCATTCATTTTCATAATCAAATGTTTTGATACTTCAACTTTTATTGAGAATTTTTCTACATGTTTTCTTCATATTATTTCAGAAAAATTTCTCTCTCATTCATAAACACTTGAGCACTAATATATCTTTATAAATTGCTTGTTGGAAGGGAAGATCAATCTTAGTGATTGATACATATTCATCAATTTTATTACTCAAATATATTTCTAGATTTTGGTTATTATTGACTTGCTATCCAGGATTATTGGAAGCAAGGGTTTTTGATTAGTCAGAGGATTGTTCTCATAATCAAGTTAGTAAATCCAAGAGGATTGTTCTTGGTGGTTGAAATCTTGTTGTCCATAATTGTTGAAAACAAGTGAGTCATTAAGGGAGAATTGTTCTCTTATTGTACTTATTGAAAATCCAAGAGGATTATTTTTGGTGTTTGTCTGGGTCTTGTACAACTCACAAACTATAGTAAAATCTCTTTCATGTTGAAGGGAACCAGTATACATCATTGTGTTCTTTACTTTTCCGCATTTACCGCTTTCACAAATCATAACCAGAAAAGAAAGTAACACATTTCTAAACTCTTGCAACAAACCAGACAAATAAGAATAACTTGTTTCTAAAACTGGATAAATCTTCAAAGTCCTATTTCACCCCCTCTTAGGCGCACTCTTATACTTACAATTTCAATGCGGTGAAGCAGAGGAGCGAGAAAGTTGGGAAATCTATTTCGAATTCCAATTCGGAGTGGAGAGAATTTTCAGATTTTATCTCCAAGTGTGGGTTGGCGGACGTTCCTTGTAAAGGAAAGAAATTCAGTTGGACATTCCTTGTAAAGGAAAGAAATTCAGTTGGTACAGAGGATAGTGTTGTTGTTTCTTGGGGGGTCGCATGTCAGTTGATTGGCCCGAGAGATATTTCGGATTATTCTCCGGTGTGGTTGGTAGTGGATAAAGAGGATTGGGGTCCCAAACCGTTCTAGTTTAACAATAAATGGTTTTCTAACAAAGATTTCTTGAGTTTTGTGGAGTTTGAGTGGAAGGCGTTGGTGGTGAACGATAGAGGCGATTTTGTGTTGAAGGAGACACTTCATTTGATTAAGGAGAGGCTTAAATGGTGGAATAAAACGGGTTTTGGTAAATTTGACTTGGAGGTGGACGAAGGTGTTAGAGAGTTGAATGAGGCGGACAATGAAGATGTTATTAGTGAGGATGTGTTAGCTTGTAAAAGAAATGTTAGTAGTAGAGTTTGGTTGAACCTTAAAATTAAGGAAAATATGCTTATTCAAAAATCAAGGATAATGTGGCTAAATGATGAGGACTCTAATAGTAAATATTTTCATAGAGTGATGAAAGAGAGAAGGAGGAGGAATCATATTGGTTCTATTGTTACGAGCAACAGTATTTTCAATAAGGTGAAGGAGGTTAAGGAAGAGGTGAGGAATCATTTTGAAGAGAAGTTTGTGGAGAATTTCATTAGTAGACCTATTTTGGATGGAGTTTTGTTTAAATCGTTGAGTTTGGAGGAAAGTATCTCTCTAGAGTCTCCTTTATCCGAGGAGGAGATTAGGGAGGCGGTTTGGAATTGTGAATGATCAAAAAGTTCGGGTCCGGATGGGTTTACCCTTCTCTTTGTGAAGAAATGTTTGTCTTTCTTAAAAAAGGATTTCGTTTCTTGTTTCAAGGATTTTCACTCGGGAGTGGTCTTGTCAAAGGCTATTACCTCTTCTTTCATTAATTTGATCCCTAAATCTTCTAATCCATTAGGATTGGATGATTATAGGCCTATATGTTTGGTGGGGTGCATTTATAAAATTATTTCCAAATTGTAGGCAGGAAGGATTAAAAGGGTGTTGGCTTCCATTGCATCTCTAATAGTCAAAGGGCTTTCGTCCCGGGTCGCCAAATGCTTGATGGGGGTGCTTGTAGCTAATGAATTGGTGGATTATACTTCTAAGGAGGGTAAGGATTGTCTTCTTTTTAAGGTGGATTTCGAAAAGGCTTATGATAAAGTGAACTGGTATTTCTTTAAATTCATGATGAAGAATATGAGATTTTGGGAGGTTTGATTGAGGTGGATGAAGGCGTTCATTTTTTCAAGCAAAATGTCGGTTATAGTTAACGGTAGCCCTACCAAAGAGTTTGTAGACAAATAGGGGTTAAGGCAAGGAGATCCTCTTTCCTTTTCCTTTTCGTGATTGTGGCGGAAGGTCTAAAACTCATGGTGAATAAGGCGGTGGAAAGTGGTGATTTCGCGGTTTGTAACATGAAAGGAAAATGTTTCGTGGATATTCTTCAATTTGCAGATGACACTTTGTTGGTGGGTGACGGAAGTTGGAAGCATCTTTAGGCTATAAAATCGGTCTTGAAGGGTTTTGAATTAGTATCGGGGCTCGACATCAATTTCAATAAGAGAAAGCTCATGTGTATTAGTATCAATTCTCATTTCTTAGATGTGGATATGGCTTTTCTTTCTTGTAGGTCAGAGTCAAAAGAGTTCACTTTTCTAGGAATTTGCATTTGGTCTAATCCTAGAAGAGGCAATTAATGGATATCGCTAATGGAGGAAATAAGGAAGAGATTATGTTCTTAGAAAGGGAGATGACATAGTTTTGGGGGAAGAATAACTCTTTGAAGTCGGTGTTAACTAGTTTACCTATTTTTACTCTCTCCTTTTAAAGGGCTCCTAAGAATATTATTCGGGAGTTCAACATAATTCAAAGCAATTTTCTTTAGGGTGGTGTGGACGAGAGAATGAGTGTTCATTGGGTGAATTTTTGTCTCCAGATAGATAAAGGTGGTCTTGGTATAAGGAGATTGGAAGAGTTTAATTTGGCTCTTCTTTTGAAGTAAAGATGGAGAATTTTGGAAGAGGATAATTCTTTATGGCACGACATTTTGAAAGCTCATTATGGGGATATCAAGTTACGGGTTACTATTGAAGGAGGGAAGTTCGTCAAGAATGGTTCAATGTCGGTTTGGTGGGCAGATATCATTTCTTTGGAAAAGAAGATTCTGGAGGAGTTTTTTTCCGAATAATTGCTTGTTTCATATTGGCGATGGTTTTTCTATCTCTTTTTGGCATTCTCATTGGTTGGAAGAAGGCGTTATTAAGCACTTGTTCCCATCTCTTTTTGCTATTTCTTTTTTACAGGATGTTTCAGTTGCCGACATGGGAAGATGGATCGATGTGGTGTGGTGTTGGAACGACCTCGGTACCCCCTTTTTTCCCACCTCTAAATATGGAGCAGTCGTGGCTCTTTTCGGCCAGTTGAGGCAGTGGGGCGGCGCTGCCACCGACCGAGTCTCATATGGAGTGTCTTGGAGACCTTCGGGGCTGAATAGTTACTCTGTCTCGTCTTGCTATTTTTCTTTATGAAGTAGATTTGTGAAGTTTTGTCCGCACAACCCGTATAATTTTGTTTTAGCCTCTCTTTGGAAGGTTGAAGTTCCGTTAAAAATCAAAGCTTTCGGGTGGAGATGTTTTCTTAATAGACTTCCTACAAAAGACTTGTTAGCTCTTTGAGGTATTCTTCCATCTTCTTCTAATCTTTGTTGTGTTTTTTGTGATGATTTAGCCGAATCTTCGGTTCATTCTCTTCTGTTGTGTCGTTTGGTGGATGTGGTGTGGAAATAAATGGCTTTGTGAATAGGTTTGTCGGATTATAAAACGGGTAATTTTAAAGAAAGTTTTTGGAGATGGAGTTCCTATTATTGTTTTAAGAAAGATAAAAAGGGAAAGGGGGTGTGTTTGGTGTTGAATAGTATATTCAAGGCAAATATTTTTAAATCGTATCCACAGAGATTGGGTGATATTACCGCCGTTCTATAGTTACTATTATTTTAAGTTTGAAAGGTAATAAAGTTGTTTTGTTTTGAATCGCTATTTGTTCTAATCAAGACAATTGTAAGACAATAAACTAAAACTTGTTTCAATAATAAAAGAATGACAAGATTGGTTTGGTTTCACTACCCCTATCTTCTATGTGACTTTAACAACAAATGCATAACTTCATTAATGGTGAAATGCTCTAGTATCCTCCCAACAATGTTTATGTCTAAACAAAATTGTGAAAGTTAATATATTAATCTTTAGATGATCTCTCACTCTAACTATCAATATACTAATCTTGATTGTTTGATACAAATAGAAAAGTAGCAAATAAATCTATCTCTAGCATTTATTCACTATTTGATAAAATGTTGTAGACCAAGACTTGAAATATATTTCTCAATCATAAATCAAATCTAAATATAAAAGATAAAACAACAACATTCATCCATTTCAATACCAATGAAGTTCATACAAATGTGCTAGAGAAAATACATAGTTAACAAGGATAGCTACTACCTCCAATCTTGTCAAAGAGGAATTTAGCTACTCATCACCATGGTTGACAGCAAGAAGAATGAAGAAGAAGCTAAGAACATCAATCTCTCACAAAGTTGTTCTTTTCTCTCCCAAAACCCTAGCCTCAATGTTTGGTTCACAATAGGATAGCATGTTCTAATTCCCCTTTTTTATCTCCCTAAATAACCCCTAATTCGTACTAACTTTTCCTATTCAAAAGATAAGCCCATTTCTCATGACAAGTGGCAACAAAGTAAAAGATAAAATTCTGCAGCGCAGTGTTTGCGGGGCAAACAATGTTTGCGGGGCAAACAGTGAAATTCAAAACTGGACTTGTTCAGCATCTAGCAGTTGGCGGCGCAAAGGATGTTTGCGGGGAAAACTGGCCTCATCAACACTTCTTTTGCTATTCCAAGTATTTAAGTAATTCCTCTTTGCTTCCATGATCTTCAAAACTTTAAAAACGCTACAAAACTAACAAACATGTGAAATAACAATTCAAATAAACTAAAATGAACAAAATTGCAAAATTATTAAATTGTATGAATAAAAGTGTGATTATTGAGTAAAAAGTGGTTAAAGGGACCAAAAACAATATATGAAAATTAGTACTATTTGGTCCCTAACAACTCTCCCCAACTTACCATTTTGTTTGTCCCTAAACAAAAATTCACAAGAGTAGCAAGAGCAATGCACAAGAGAATGATGACAAGGTAACCGAACACTCAAGTGGCTCAAAAGTATAAGTCCTTTCAAAGTACACTCACCACAATGCTAAAACAAAGCATGAGAAAGAATGATGGCAAAGTGCAAATTATTATCAAGAAATTCCAAAAGAGACATGTCAAAATTGAATCAAACCTACACACACATCATAGTAATGATGAATACAAGAGGGTTTACTTTCACTCATCCGGGCATTTAAATCAACAACAACTCAAATCATACGTTCACCATAACAATTTCAAAAATTATGTGCAAAGTGAGAATCAAGAGGGCTTTTATAGGTTGTAGTGCGGCTTGGGTTACAAAGAAAGGATTTTATTAGAGGGAATTTAATTAAAAAGGCCTATCCTAAGGGAGCATTCCTATCAATTCACTTAACAACAACACTTGTTTGAATCCCCTTTTCTTTCTTTTCTTTTTCTTTTTCTGTTTTTTTTTCATTATTTTTCAACAACACATAACGAAAACGATTTTTGTTTTTTTGCCCCATAATTTCAAAATGTGTTGTTCTTTTCTTATTACCAAAAAACTCCTAAGTACCACTTTTTCATTTGTTTTTCAATCAACTCTCCCCAACTTTAGGATTCAAACCATATTAGATACAACAATGCTCCCTACATAGACATAGGCACAAGGCAAAATTGCAACCATTGCGGTTGAAGGTTTCAATGAAAAAAGAGATTAGGATTCACATACAAAACATATTTAGTAATCACATGAATCCTAATATAAGCTCAAAGGGGTTGACTAAGAATCACTCCTCACAAGGTTAATTGATTTAACTTTTTGGTCAAGTGGTTTTTCTCAAATTCAAACAATGCCTCTATCACTTTCACACTTTTCAAAAACAAGAAATATGCATGGTTTAGCATCATAAAAATGAGTTGAAATAAATTTCGGTATCCCGCATTTAGTGTACAATGGAAAGTTTCCTCACTTGGCTAAGTTCTAAATTTTGATTCAAAAATGACATGTGACTCAAGGAATTTATGCTAAGCAGTTTGCACACACCATCAACTAACCATGTTAAGTCTAGTGAGCGATAAAGTGTACCTTAATTTTCCTTGATACCGCTTCTCATCATTGCCACTCGAAGTGTTCACAACATCAACTCTTGTCCGTGCCAATTGATTCCTCAAGCTTCCTTTGTACAAGAACAATTAACAAAACAGAAATTGGAAAAGTTGGGCTAATCACTTTCCACCAAAACACACAATTAAACTACAATACTAACAAATGCAATTTTAAAGATGTTCAAATGGTGAAACGAGAGCCACCATAAAGTACATAATTAAAAACCAAAAAGTGAAACCATAAATAAATAAAACAAAACAGAATTAAGACTAAAATAAAAATAAAAATAAACTAAAAAAATTGCTACAACACTACTTCAATCCTCTTCTTCATCACCACCACCAATTGTCCCGATCACATCCTCCATTGTATCGTCCTCATTTTCGGTACCGTTGCCTCCTACACCCCCCCATGAAAAGTGGCCTGCCCACAGGCCAATTTGCGTATGCATCATACTCTGCTTCTAAGGAATGTGGGTGAAGATAGGGTATTAGAATGGGAGATGAGTTTAGTGAGGACGAGAGCGGTAGAGTGAGAGGAGAGAAGTAAAAATAAAAAAACTAGGTTAAAATAAAAGCTAATTTTTTTTTTTTGAAAGTGAATTTTTTTTTTGTACTGAAGTGTTTGCGGGGCAAACACCTGTTCGCGGGGCAAACAAGAAAAATTTTCTTTGTAAAATTGGCTTACTCACTGTTTGTGCTCTGTTTGCGGGGCAAACAATGTTTGCGGGGCAATCACTGATGAAAATTTCTTTTTCAAAATTGGCTGACCTGTTTGCGGGGCAAACACCTGTTTGCGGGGCAAACAGGAGAAATTTTCTTTGTAAAATTGGCTTGTTCTCTGTTTGTGCTCTGTTTGCGGGGCAAACAATGTTTGCGGCGCAAACAGACTTAAACTTTTAAAAATTGCCAAATTTTACACTAATCCTTCACTTCCTTTCAAAAACAGTTACTAAATAACTTCGAAAAAAAACTCAAAAAGCATAATAGAATTCACTTACGACGTTGGGTTGCCTCCCAACAAGCGCTTTGTTTAACGTCGTTCGAGCTCGACGGTTTGATGATGCATCAAGGTTCGACGAGAGAAATGACACACCATCACGGCTTGCTTATTCATCGTGGTAGACTTTGAGTCTTCGTTCCTTTACAGTCCAGCTTTCTTGTGTTTTAGGGTCCTCCACCACAATGGATCCATAGTTTCGCACCTCTTTCACAACAAATGGCCCCGACCACTTTGACTTTAACTTGCTAGGAAACACCTTGAGTCTTGAATTGCACACAAGCACCATTTGTCCAACTTTAAAGTTTTTGTGATGAGTCTTCCCCTCATGATTTACCTTGTCCTTGTCCTTGTGAAATTGATTCTCCACCTCAATGATTTCTCCTTTTTCATCATCGATTCGGAAGTTGTCATGTTCATCCTTAGGAGGCTTCATAGACTCAAAAGAGTAAAATTTACCTCTTTATCTTGCACCCTCACTTTCATAATCCCATCATCAATATCAATCATCATTCGGGTGGTCTTCATGAATGGTCTTCCAAGTATTAATGGCACATCACGATCCTCCTCCATGTCGACTACCACAAAATCAACTGGGAACAAAAATTTATCCACCTTTACCAACATGTCTTGTACAACTCCATATGATGAAATGATAGACTTATCGGCTAGTTGCAAAGTTATCATGGTTTGTTTCATCTCAATGTTCCCCAATCTCTTGACAACGGATAAAGGTATTAAGTTGATGCTAGACCCCAAATCAACCAAAGCATTACTAATGTAGTTACCTCCAATGGTGATCGGTAAAATGACTCGTCCAGGATCAACTTCCTTTCTTGGGGGAGTTTTTTGAATAATTGCACTACAATGAGCATCAAGCACAACCGTCTCTTCATCCGTGTACTTCTTTTTCTTTGTGAGCATCTTCTTCATGAATTTAGCATACTTGGGCATTTGCTCCAATGCTTCGGAAAATGGAATATTTATGTGAAGTTGTTTAAATATATCCATAAATCGAGCGTAGCGCCTTGCGTCTTCCTTCCTTGATTGCACATGCGGGTAAGGTAGATGTTGGAGAGGAATTGTGCTCACATTCTCATTTCTCTTTTTATTCCTCTTCACTTTTTTGTCATTTTTCTCTCTTTCTTCTTTTTCTTTCTGCTCTTTTTCAACTAATTCTTCCTCTATCTTCTCCTCACTCTTTTCTACCTCATTTTCAATTGTCACTTCCTCCTCTTCAACTATTAATTCCTCCTCATCTTCCACTATAACCTCTTCATTCACGCCGTTATTCACCTTCCTCCCACTTATTGTAACAATGGCTTTGCAATGTTCCTTTGGATTGGTTTGGGTGTTGGCGGAGAAGGATGCCCCCGTTTGTTGCTCGGACAATTGCTTTGCAAGTTGACCCACTTGGTTTTCTAGATTCTTTATGGCTGCTTCATTACTCCTTTGATTAGCCATGGATGCTTGCATGAATTGTGTAAGAGTGTCTTCCAATTTTGAGCTCCCACCTTGAGATTGTTGACCTTGACCTTGAGGGTTTGGACTTTGATAAGGACTTTGATGTTGATAGTGTTGATTGTTGAATCTTGAAGGTTGAAATCCTTGGTTGTTTCTTTGGTAAGGATTGTTGTGAGGTGGAGGTTGCCTTTGATACCCTTGATTTTGATTGTTGACATAATTCACTTCTTCACCCTCGGGAGGAGGACAAAACCCGGTCGGATGGTCACCTTGACAAAGTTCACAACTTTCTACGTGAGAAGTCATTTGCATCCCATGAATTTCTTTCATTTGTTGTGGGAGCTTCGACATTTGCTTGGTGAGTAACTCAACTTGTTGAGAGAGAATCTTGTTTTGAGCAAGGATGGCATCATTAGTTTTTAATTCAAGAACACCTAGCTTTCTTTGTGATGGACTCCTATCATGTTGAGTTTGGAGATCATTGAGTGCCATACGATCAATTATCATTATTGCATCCTCCGTGCTTTTTGACATTAAAGATCCACTCGCAGTAGCATCCAAAAGTGTCTTGTGCACCGGTTGAAGTCCATTGCGGAAGATGTGAATTTGTGTGAGATCATCAAAACCGTGACCCTTGCATTTTCTAAGCATGGATTTGAATCTTTCCCAAGCATCATTTAAGGACTCGTTGCTTCCTTGATTGAAAACCGCGATTGCCGTTTTGGCCTCCATGAATCGGCATTGAGGAAAATATCGTTCTAAAAATTTTTCTTCCAATAGATTCCAATCCGTCATCACATTTGGTAATTGATCAAGATACCATTCTTTGGCTTTCCCAATTAATGAGTGTGGAAATAGTCTCTTGAACAATGATTCTTCATTCGCTGCATCGACTCCCGTTGAACCCGCAATCTCATAAAATTTGGTGAGATGTGCGAAAGGATCCTCATGATCCATTCCGGTGAATGGATTTGCATAAACAAGTTGAAGGATTCCGGTCTTCATCTCCGTATTTGCTCCACCTTGTGCATTGCGTGCAAATTGGGCGGTACGTCTTGGACTATTGGCGGACATTTCGGTTGGAACAACACCCGCCATGTCTCCTTCAAAAGTGTCTACAACTACTTCTTCAATTTGATAGTTAGAAGAAGTAGATGCCTCTTCTCTTTGTCGCTTCTCTTGAGTTAACTTCCTTCTTCTTCGTGTCTTACTATTGAGCTTTCGGAGTGTTCTTTCAATTTCGGGATCAAAATGAAATTGCTCTTCAGTAGCTTTTTCTCGCATACACAAGAATCTACAAAACTAGCAAACCAAGTGAAACGCACAAGAATTAAGAATAAAGTAACAAACTTAAAACAATGAACTATTGCAATGCTTGCAATATCAAACGCCAATCCCCGGCAACGGCGCCAATTTGTTGAATAGTATATTCAAGGCAAATATTTTTAAATCGTATCCACAGAGATTGGGTGATATTACCGCCGTTCTATAGTTACTATTATTTTAAGTTTGAAAGATAATAAAGTTGTTTTGTTTTGAATCGCTATTTGTTCTAATCAAGACAATTGTAAGACAATAAACTAAAACTTGTTTCAATAATAAAAGAATGACAAGATTGGTTTGGTTTCACTACCCCTATCTTCTATGTGACTTTAACAACAAATGCATAACTTCATTAATGGTGAAATGCTCTAGTATCCTCCCAACAATGTTTATGTCTAAACAAAATTGTGAAAGTTAATATATTAATCTTTAGATGATCTCTCACTCTAACTATCAATATACTAATCTTGATTGTTTGATACAAATAGAAAAGTAGCAAATAAATATATCTCTAGCATTTATTCACTATTTGATAAAATGTTGTAGACCAAGACTTGAAATATATTTCTCAATCATAAATCAAATCTAAATATAAAAGATAAAACAACAACATTCATCCATTTCAATACCAATGAAGTTCATACAAATGTGCTAGAGAAAATACATAGTTAACAAGGATAGCTACTACCTCCAATCTTGTCAAAGAGGGATTTAGCTACTCATCACCATGGTTGACAGCAAGAAGAATGAAGAAGAAGCTAAGAACATCAATCTCTCACAAAGTTGTTCTTTTCTCTCCCAAAACCCTAGCCTCAATGTTTGGTTCACAATAGGATAGCATGTTCTAATTCCCCTTTTTTATCTCCCTAAATAACCCCTAATTCGTACTAACTTTTCCTATTCAAAAGATAAGCCCATTTCTCATGACAAGTGGCAACAAAGTAAAAGATAAAATTCTGCAGCGCAGTGTTTGCGGGGCAAACAATGTTTGCGGGGCAAACAGTGAAATTCAAAACTGGACTTGTTCAGCATCTAGCAGTTGGCGGCGCAAAGGATGTTTGCGGGGAAAACTGGCCTCATCAACACTTCTTTTGCTATTCCAAGTCTTTAAGTAATTCCTCTTTGCTTCCATGATCTTCAAAACTTTAAAAACGCTACAAAACTAACAAACATGTGAAATAAAAATTCAAATAAACTAAAATGAACAAAATTGCAAAATTATTAAATTGTATGAATAAAAGTGTGATTATTGAGTAAAAAGTGGTTAAAGGGACCAAAAACAATATATGAAAATTAATACTATTTGGTCCCTAACATTTGGTTTGCTACCATTTGAGGTTTGTGGTTATTTAGAAATAGTATCACTTTTAAGAACTTCGTGTGAAAGGCTCGTGACGTAGTTTGGGGGTGTAAAGAGATGGTTTGGAGGTGGTCTTCCATAGGGAATATTTCTCATGCCAATTGTAACTTTTATGAGTTTGACAAAACCCATTTATTTTACTTAAGTTAAGTTTTATTTGGTGGACAATTTTTCCATCGGCTTTGACCGTTCTTTTGTAATCTCGAGTTGAGAACTTTCGTTCTATCAATATTTCTTTCTTATCAAAAAAAAGGTTTTTTCTCTACCCACCTCCCTATGGGGGTCACCCCCAGCGAAATCCCAAAATTACCCCTGCTTCGGAGATGCATCTCCGAAGTTTTTTTTTTTTTTTTAATTTTCATACTTTTTCGGAAATGAATCTCCGAAAACACCAAAAAAGTGGTGTTTTCGGAGATGCATTTCCGAAGTCAAAAAAAATTCAAAACCGTGAATATTTCGGAAGTTCATTTCCGAAAATATTCCTGCATATACAATTTTCCCTCCTTCACTATTTCATCATTTTTTCTCCAAAACTTCTCCAAACCATCTTCAAAACTCAATCAATCTTCATCAATTTTTCGTCTCAAAATCAAGTTTCAAACCGTTGATCACGTTAAAGGGAGCATAGAAAGCTACAATTTGAGGTAAACATCTCTCATTTCATCCCCTATTTAACTACATTGATTCAACAAAATTCTGATGAAACCTGCGATGGTTCGGAAGTTCATTTCTGAAATATATTACCTAACAAATTTCGGAAATGAACTTCCGAAATATGCCCTGGCAGTTAAAAAAAATAGTTTTGGCCAATTTTGCTAATTTTTGTATATGTTAGGTATGGTGCATCCGGACAACATTGTGCAAGACGATGACGCAGTAGTTCCGGAAGTTGTCAATGTTAATAACGATTCGGTTATCGACGTTCGAGCTATGATCAATGCGGTTGATGTTCGGCAACAATTTACCAATGATCGGAGCTTCGGTAGTCGCGAGCATTTGCTTGATTGGGTTCGGAACGAAGCTAGTAAACTTGGATTTGGAATTGTAATTTTAAGGTCCGACAATGGAAATAGTAGGCGGAAAGCTTTCGTTGTTTTGAATTGCAAACGGGGTGGAAGTTATGCACAATCAAACCGGGTGCTAAAACACGAAGACACGAGATCGAGAAAGTGCGGGTGTCCATTTAAGTTGCGGGCGACTCGGAGGGTTGATGATTTGTGGCGTTTAACCGTAATTTATGGAATTCATAATCATGCCTTGGATTCCAAGTTACACGGACATCCAATGGCGTGTTGTTTGTCCCGCGAAGAGAAGAATGTGATTTCGGATTTAACGATAGTCAAAGTGGCGCCTCGCAACATACTTGCTGATTTGAAGCGTAAAAAACCGGATAGCGTTTCAAATATCAAGCAAGTTTACAATGAACGAAACAATCTCAAAGTTTTGAAAATGGGCCCTCGCTCGGAAATGCAACAACTTTTGAAACTATTAGGCGATAACAAATATGTGTCAAGCTTCCGAACGTCCGAGGACAAAGTTACGGTGCGTGATATTTTTTGGACTCATCCCGAAAGTATCAAATTGTTCAACACATTTCCAACCGTTCTTGTCATGGATTCGACGTACAAGACAAACAAGTATAGGCTTCCTCTTCTAGAGATCGTCGGTGTGACCTCGACGGACAAGACTTATTCGGTCGGGTTTGCTTTTTTGGAGTGTGAAAAAGAAGAAAACTTTACATGGGCTTTGGGAATTTGCAAGTCTTTGTTGGTTGATCAAAATGTTATGCCAAAAGTGTGACCGATCGAGACAATGCTTTGATGAATGCGGTTGATACCGTCTTCCTAACATCGACCACGTTACTTTGTCGGTATCACATAACTTGCAACGTGAGAAGTAAGTTGAAACCCGCGGTTGGGACAAAAGATAGGTCGGATGAAACCGTTCTTGTTTGTTATTTTTCTTCTGTCCAGACCTTTTTTCGGAAGTGCATTTCTGAATTCCTCAAAGGGGGGTGAATTCGGAGATGAACTTCCGAATTCACCAATTTTCTGAAAAACAACTTTATTTCGGAGATGCATCTCCGAAATCAATATTTTTCATTAAAATATTCACCTTTTCGGAGATTCATTTCCGAAAACACCTTATTTTTCAATAAAAGTACGTTTTCGGAAATGAACTTTTGAAACAAGGAATATTTTCGTAAATTCGCCAGAGGTGACCGAGAAGGTTAGGAAGTGGGTAAAAAAATTTTTAAAAAAAATCAC